>NC_060213.1:83782500-84082500 GCF_021130785.1 Homalodisca vitripennis | reverse complement strand
ATTAATATATTATTCAAGTAGTAATTTTACGGTTGTTTATCAATATTAATGTGCGTGGCTAGAATTTCAAAAACTTAAGTGAAATTTTTAAAGTGCCGACTTATTACTCTCGTCTTGATAAAAACATCGTGTTGTTCAAGCCAAGGTGTATTCATTTCAAATTTAATGATATACCATTAAATTTATTATTACATAACAGAACGTGTTGTATATTATTTTAACTATTGAATTTAAATGCTTGCACTACTGAATTTTGAATGTACTTCAAGAAATGTTTTATTTTACTGTCCTAATAGTAAAAATTAACTCAAGAGCATTTTTAATAATATTGTTTCTTGTTCTTTTCTTCATTTATGACCCAAGGAAGTTTTATTCTTCACTTAAATATAATCTACAAAAATAAAGTATTTTATTAGTTTTTATAAAGATAACTTCTAAAATACATACAAAGTATCTCGCCATCTAGGCATTTTGCATTTAGATACGTATAAAGTTAATTTCTTTATATTCAACCACTTTTCTTTGGGCCTGATCATAATATGTCCCAACATTCATACCAATAAATTTATTTATATTTCGTTTTTTAATATGTGGAATTTTAAAATATCCGGTTTTCAAAATTCCTTAAATAATAAAATATGTCAACATAAAACCTGTGGCAACGCCTTAATGTTTAGATCTAGGTGAAGTAGAATTATTTGTTAATTTATTTTTGAATACTATGGAATATTTTAGTTTAGTGAAAGAAAGTCAAAACTTATAGAAAAACTAAGAAAGTGATAAAGTAAGAATAAAAATCTCTACACTAACTGTCTAGGAAGAACAAGCAACAACAGCAAGGAAAATACATGTGGGATATTGTCTTCCATAAATAGCTAGGCATAAAGATAGGACATCCAAAAGCCCTTATTGTTATAATGACGTACAAATCTGTTTTATGTCTAAGACATACTAACATAATAGTAATTATGACCTATAATTACTATTAACAAGTATGGAAATAAAACAAGAATTCCTGGTTTAGGAGGGTTTTGGTAGCTTCGACGTTTAACCCTCCATCTCAATCCTTCACTCAATTCCCAAATACCGTCCCTTCTATATAAATAGACCGTATGCAAAGCGGATTTCATATATTCTTAAACTTCTATTAAGATTATTATTAAGTTCATTCGGTAACTGTGCATTGTTATGTAAGCTTCATAACTATTACCGAGCCTTGTACAACATTTTCGTGAAAATGTATTCAATTGTAATTTCGCAGGCGTCTATTTTATTCAAATATTTAACTTAAGCAAATGGTAAAGATTTAGATTTTTTGCCCACTTATTACAAATAAATCATATAAAAAACGGGTGTAAATACGAATTTGTTTTATAAAACATAAAAATTCACTAATATGCAATATATGAAATTCAGATCTCAACTTAGTAAATAAATAAAAGGACACTATCCCACCATTACAACACGCCTCAAAATCAATGATGTCACAATTTCTAAAATAGCGCAGGTAAATTTGTAGTAAAGGGAGACAAAGCACCCATCCGTTTACCCAACCATCTCGCCACGATTCACCGGTTGGTGTGTTGCCGAAAGTGCAAGAGATGGAATATATGTATATATTGTGTCTTGTTCTTTTCTTCATTTATGACCCAAGGAAGTTATATTCTTCACTTAAATATAATCTACGAAATTAAAGTGTTTTATTAGTTTTTATAAAGATAATTTCTAAAATACATACAAATTTATATATATATATATATATATATATATATATATATATAAAATACAATTAATTAAGCTTTAGTGGATACGTTACATATTGACTGGACCACTAATATGCAGTAGGTTATTTGTACTGTGGAGCCTACAATACGTTCTTCTCAATCCAATCTGTTAGCTGTAATTGTACACGTTTGCAACTAATATTCATTGCAGTGTTCAATGATATAATATAATATATTTAACAATAATATTTGTGTGGTTATTTCATTCCATACAATTACATGTCAAATTGAAAAATAAATTTGAAACCTAAAAATTCCATGGCGATAAAGCTTAATTTATAATTTGCTAAAAATAAACCAATTTATCCTAAAGCCTGATAAAAGAAGGATTATAAGCATTCACTTGCGAATGTATAAAAGAACTAGTCAAATGAATATTCAAAGGAATGTTGAGCAAATAACGGAAACAAGCCTTTAATCTTCTGAAACTGCAATACAAGCTAGTTTTCATGTGCGCTCATTGCATTAAAGAAGTTTTTCAAAGATTATGTCTAGTTCGATATATTATAAAAAATATACTCTTAATAAATTTTAAACAAATATATATATATATATATATATATATATATATATATACAGGGTGGTTATAAATTATTGTACACATTTTAAGGTTGAATAAATAAATAACCAATCAACTTAAAAACATGGAAATTGTTTTATTAAATAGCAAATTTAAAACAGTTTTATTACCAATGATGGACACAAAGATTACTGTTACTCATACTTTTACAAGGAAACTAAACTAATTGCACGTGTTCTATGAGGTTTGCACGCAAAGTTTCGTAGTCTAAATTCAACCTCACACCATGTGTTTCTGAGCATTGCTGGAGTTATGCTTCCAATAACCTCTCGAACTCTATTCTTGAGTTCCTTAATATCTTGAACTTTTTGGCGAAGACTCTGTCCTTGACGTAGCCCCACAAAAAAAAGTCTAAAGTTGTAATGTCTGGGGAACGTGGAGGCCAAGGAATTGGACCATCCCGTCCAATCCAACGACCAGGAAACGTGTCATTTAGGTAGTCACGTACTATCTTACCCCAGTGTGGAGGGGCACCATCTTGCTGCCAGTAAACATTTGGTTGTCTGTGCTCAATTTGCGGTATTGCAAAAAGTTCAAGCATTTCGAGGTATACCTCTTTAGTGACTGTCGGTTCTGCGAAGAAAAAAGGGTCCTATCACTTCATCTATAGCCAATGCACACCAAACGTTTATTTTAGGGCTGTCTCTTTCTTGTTCTCGAACATTATGAGGATTTTCAATACCCCAAATCCTACAATTGTGTCTATTCACCTCACCAGAAACATGAAAGGTTGCTTCATGACAAAAAATTACTTTTTTCAAGAAATTGCTTTCTCCAATGTTTATTGTTTGTTCTTCAAGGTCAAGTAATCTAACAGCAAAATCGTAGCGTCAAGGTTTATCGTTAGGTTTTAGTAATAACTGAATTTTTTATGGATGGAGCCTAAGGTGTTTGTGCAAAATGTTTAAGACTGTTGATCGAGGTAATCCTAATTCCAAACTTGCACGCCGAGTAGACTTACCAGGGCTCCTCGTAAACAATTCTCTTACTTGATTAACAATAGCTTCAGAAACTGGAGGTCTACCAGCACCTTTTTTCTATGTTGGACACTTCCCGTCTGTTCAAACTGCTTATACCAGCGTTTTATAGAATTGTTACTCGGAGGATTGCGGCCATACACTAAACGAAACCTTCTTTGAACAGTTATTACAGATAAGCTTTCATGAAACCAAAGAACACACCTTGCTTTTTCTTGCACACTAGCCCATTTTGATACTGAGGTTAGTTTAGTGTTTGTTTCGTCAACTGTAATTAACAGCTGGTGTGGAAAGATCCATTGTTGACCAGCTGACTATATCACAACACAAGTCATTAAGAAGAATCATACCTTACACCCACAGTTTAAGTGACATTTTTACTTTCTTTTTAGAACTACTTTTTATAATTATTGTAATGTGTACAATTATTAATTTTCAGTCAGTAAATAAAACTGTTTTAAATTTACAATTTAATAAAACAATTCCCATGTTTTAAGTTGATTGGTTATTTATTTATTCAATCTTAAAATGTGTACAATAATTTATAACCACCCTGTATATATATATATATATATATATATATATATATATATATATATATACATATACAATAATTAAGATTGGTGGAAATTTGCAACCTGTTATCTGAGTGTTAGTAGAAAATTTATTTCGAAAACTTCTACGTACGGTTAAGTCGTTTAGGAAATATATGTTTCATTACACATAAATTTTAAATACTAATACATAAACTATCACCCGATAAATTGTCTACTTTGATAATAAAATAATACGTCTACTGGGAATTCCGCTGTCAAAAGAGTAGTTCATTTTTAACACATCGTGTTTATTACAGTTTTTTTTTACATAATAATCGTAAATGTGTGTTTATTCGAAAGATAATATTCATTACCGTTCTGTTCAATTGTGTGGTTTTTATTTATTCTTTTAAGTCAGTATTTCGAAAAACATCAATATACATATTTAAATGTGCTGGATATTATGAGGATTTATTCAGTAACGAATCAATGCTAGTAATATATATTCTCAAAGAAAAGTTTAGCAAATAGTACAATAATAAAACCAAGTTACTATAAATTACCAATACTAAACAACCATCTCGATGGTCAACAACGTATGTTTCTGTAATACAGAAATTTAGAAACCGATTACATATACTCAATATATAAACATATACACATTATATTAAGTGCTTTCTAAATAAAAAATGTATTTAAACGCTGGTGTAAAACCCATAGGAATGAAGAAAGCTGTAAATGTTGGTATATAAGGTACTCGAGAATTAATTTGGCTTAAAGAAAAACATGCCTCAACGAGCCATTTTTTCTTACACTACGATCAAAAAACAATAAGTGAAAATTTATTATAACAGACGAATTTTGAATTTTGTAATGAACCTAATATTAAGGATTTTTCACTCTTTCCCTTATACCGGAATAAGAACACAAGCGACGGAAGTAGATACGTTTTAACCAAAGTACCCTTTTTAAGTACGTATGCGTGTATTTTCTCCAATGCAGTTAAAAATAAAAAATCAATTGAAACACAGGAAATATCGCATACCAGAAGTACAGTAGTTGTATTTTAATTAAAGTTTTTTTTGTGAACTGCATTTGCGGACGGCAACTCAAACTCAATTGTAAAATATTGGTTATCTTGTTATTTCACTTTACAATTAATTATTCAACAGACGCCATTCTGGTAATATTGATGAAAATTATACAATTATTTTTCCTTTTTCTCTCTTACCTATTCAAATTGATGTGACCAATTTGGTTTCTTTAGCTTTAAGAGTTTGAGAGATAATAATTTGTTTTTAGACTTATGTATGTATGTATGTATATATATCTATCTATATATATATATATATATATATATATATATATATATATATATATATATATATATACATTGAATTGGACGCTTTTACCAAAGTAGGTGTTCAGGGATTGTTCAAGATTTTTTTCAGCATCAGGGAAGGTAAACTCAACTGTGGCGTCAAAAATGTAATTGATTCGAACCAGAAATAGTATCTTTCTATACGCACAAATTATGAGAATTGAGTCTGTAAGAGTTTTATCCGAGTTTTGAATCTCATACGTATGGTATAATGAGTACCAAATATACGCCTATTTCTGTTTGAAATCCGTCTTACTAAATGTATCATAGATGCTTTTGATATTAAAACTACACCCTTCGATTTTAAAAATTGTGTGCAAAGACACGTATCACTGCTAGTTATCAATATTGCACACAGTGTGGGTTTGTGTCTTGATCTAGCGATTCGAAAATGAGCCAATTAACAATTTTATTGGTGTGTCAAGTTAGGTCAAATAAACCTCAGTTAGGTCCACACTGTTTATTTCAAAAGTGTCCTTAGTTATTTGCTATGATTGCTCCAAAATATGTTATTCCAGTTTAGTTTTTTATTGCTCATTTTTTATCTATAAACTTATGAGACGTCCAAGCTAGTTAAATAAATATGAAATTCTCTGTATACCCTATTGCTTTGGCAAACCCATAAGTAAAAACATAATTCTAGCACGTAAGCTTTACCGGCCCTCATGAACAAATCTCCAAGAAAAATCAAATAACCAAAATATTAGTCATGACTAAACATGTGAAAAGTAAAAAAGGGTGTTTACTAGAATTAAGCAAACTAAGAGATTATGTTACTCAGTCCCTACTCATGTCATTTTCACGCCACATAGGATATTAATATAAACCAACTTAGTAGTAATGTCTTACATTAAAATCAAGTTTTTTATTTGTTTTTCATCAGGTAAAGTTCTAGTGGGATTCAGATATATAAAACTCAAAAGTTTCATGTCTAAGGCACATCTTTCAAAAGTGCCTATTTAAAGGGTACGTCTTTTGTACTTAAGTGCACGTTTGTCGTGTACAGTAATAAATCTTACTAAAGAAGATATAGCTCACCTAAGTAGTACTTGGACTGGGAAGACAAATGTGTAGTATTAGCCTACGTAATGGCCAATTTAAGAGGAACGAGCTGCACTTAAAAGCTACGACGTCTAAGAAATGTTAACAATATTGACACTCCAGACCTGTGATTTACTGCTGCAAGTCTTACAACAGTCGTTAAAATGTTGAAGGTTTTATTTTTTAACCTTTTAATATTGTGGTAAAATGTTTTGACGTCACAATAGTTTTTAATTATTTATTTATGGGAATAATTAAACTAAGCCCACAAAGATTATTAACTATTTAATATTAAATATTAAAATATATTAGTTTTTTACTAAAAATAAATGTATAATAATTTTGCATATTTTTTATTTAATTTTTAGACTTTCTTTGAAACAGATCTAAAGAAGGTTTTTTTAAGAGTTTAGAGGGATTTATTATAAAATTATCTATAATTCGGTTCGATATGTATGTATTAAGTAATTCTGACGTAAATGTAATTACTGCCGTTTGTATAATTATAATTACATAAATATGAATTAGCTTTTACTCAAATCGAAGTATTAAACTCAACTAAAAATAAAATGTAATAAACTAGATTTATCAGTACATTTGATGCATTAATATGTTTTATACTAGAAGCACCGTAAATATGTTTTATTCATTGACATCGTGCTTCTATTGAATATACCTTTAGAAAGACATTTCATAAGGTAGGGGTTAAAATTTTAAAATTTCAAGTTACCCACTTCTACCCCTCTTTGAAAAGGGGTGTGTAATGTTTTAACCTCCAAAACTTAAAAAAATATTTTAATAAGTGTAGTGAGTATTATACATTAATGTATCAAACTGTTTGGAATATATCCGGGCGTTTCAGGACTTAATTTACACCCTGTATTTACAACTTCATAAAAAATCGAATATTGTAAGTCTGAGTGTTCATGTCTGTGCTTAAGTTCAAGTTAAAAAACGTTTATTTTCTAGCAATACATAAATCAACACATATTAAATTAATTCTTCAGAACTCTCGTGATATATTTAATATAACAAGAATAAATAGTGTGTATATATATATATATATATATATATATATATATACAGTGTGTGTGTGTGTGTGTGTGTGTGTGTGTGTGTGTGTGTGTGTGTGTGTGTGTGTGTGTGTGTGTGTGTGTGTCGTTAAGCAAAATTACGATCCATTCATATTTCAGGTTTTACACTTTTAGATCAAATTAGTTATATTTCCAATACAAAATTGGAGTTTGCTATTTTGCATCGAGAAACTATATAAAGAGTCCTATATATAGTTTTGTAGTAAGTTTGGATACAAAACCGTACAGTTTTCTAAATTGTATAGGTATACATATTGTTAATGAAAATTAAAAACTAAAATCAACAGCAATAATAGTTAAATGGTTACATATTTTAATACATTCTGACAGTTGTCATCCATATTTACATATGATATACGATACAGTAAAGTACATATTCTTGCTTCCTAATATCAAACCATTAATTATATTATTATTGTTGGCAATAGCATACTAATTCCTCTGTTCCTTGTAACCAGTATATCGGTGTTTATATACCAAATCAGTATCGTATAACACATCTATGAGAAATGGATGTGATGTCACCTCGAGATAAATTGCATTTAGTGTGTCGTGTATTGTTTGTGATTCCACTCGCTAAAACCACGGACTCGGTGCGGTAAATTTTAGCCACGGAGCGAATGGTTTGTTGAATCAAGCTAATTCTCAGTCAATTCAATTTTGTTCATTTACCTACTGTAAATATACCGTCCTGCAATATCTAAGAAAACAACATGTAATGTCTTACTTGAACGCATTCCCAATTTAGTTTATTTATTAAAATCCAAAATGAATCAATTAGCTTAAGTTGTTGCCACGGTGTTGAAATATGAAGTGTTGTTACTTTTGTTATGCTTTTACTTTATACATGTAAACATATTGCAAATATTGTTTAAATCAACGAAACATATGATAGTGGTGTTATATTTTTTTCTGCTTTACAGACTATTTGGTCGTAGACGGAGGGGTTTTAAAATAATTATAGGCCTATATTTATCCCAGGGGCCCTATGAAATATTCATGTAAAGTTTCAGTATCATCGGTTGAATTTTTTGCGCACGAAATAAAGCAAACATACAAAAGCAGTTTCGTATTTATAACGTTATTATTATTATTATTTTATTATTATTATCATAATATAAGAACGTTAGTTATTAGAATGTCTATTTTATTACATTAAATAGCAATTCCAATATTGTATTTTACTCATTAAATTTGTATTTCCAATTTCATAAAAACTGTACCCATTCAAATAATACCTTAATAAGTACCTTACACCAATGTGTTTTAGAGTTTTGAGTTGGCAATTCTGAAATGTGGATCTAAATTAAAATTTTTCTGAATTTATGACATCCTTACTAGTAAAATAAAACTAATATTTTTAAGTATTGTTACTCTTGGTAATGCTATATGTAGTAGCAATTATATTTGTCACGAACCGCACTATTGTGCATAGCCCTGTTACATCTTACTACTGTTTTAATATATCTATTTTTACAGAGAGACTCCTTTTTTAACTCCATGTCTAGCCTATCATCTCACTGGCTAACGGCAACCTACTGAAAGACATCTCGAGAACACAAGAATATATCGTTAGACACACTTCTCTAGTCTCGTGCTAGTATCTCCCTCTATTGTGATTCATGACACACATTTTCTACATCACAGAATATAGTGATTGTGTGGCGTTAGTATATTCTCCACCTATGGGGGTTATCCATACATACTGAATAATTTTATTTAGATATATTTTACATTATTAAAAAGAGAAAACAGAGAATTGGTTTCTCGTAGAACATACCTTTCTAATTGTTTTCATATTAAATTATTGTACTTGTTACAATAAACGTTTGCACTTAAATACCGTCTGAAAATTTTATATCGTGATATGTAAAGTCATCCTTTCACAGGTAAAAGCGTACATATTAGATTTAAATTAAATTAAAATGAGCAAAATTAAAGCATATAAAATTAATATAACTAACATATATATTTTATTTATATATAATTGTCTTTTTTCATAAACTAAACGTCACCTTGAACTGTGGACAGAAATACGCTGTATAACACTCTTACCGGGTAGTTTTAATATGTCAGGTTAGCATACGTTACTGAAGGTACAGTAACATATCAAGTAAGTACCTCTGGCAGCGAGAGAATTGTGTAATAGACTATTCGTAATGGCCCATTTAAGCTCAACTGGCAGTTGTGGGAAGTGCGTTCTTTGTGAAGACCACGAGCAACGCTTTTACATAGGTAACATAACGTATAAAGACGGATTATAAGTTTCAAGGATTCTAAATTGTATGAAATTTGAGAATATAAATATATATATATATATATATATATATATATATATATATATATATATATATATACTAAGTTACTAGCTTCAGAGAATATTTCGCACCATCAATATCATTGTGTGATGACTGAATAACACTCCGGTTGAAGGCGATGATTGCTCCAGCGGGCAATGTTGCAGTGAGCTACATTTTCGGGTTGTGTAGAGACGTATAATCACCCTGAATTACTTAGAATTTTGGAGTATAACAGTGGATTCAATTGTGTATTATCTACTTACCTACTTTCTTCATTTACGGGTTTTAGAATCCTAACCGCTCTTAGACAAAGTCCTCTGAAATCAAAGGAAAACAGGATATACACATTCGAGATTAAATGACCATACAGTTTAAGAGTTAAATAATAAAGTGGCAATACGAAAAAACCATACTAGGAAATTCTTAAGCTTCTTAGCATTAGTGGTCTGAAAATCGTAAAATTAAGTCAAAATATACACTGCGAAGAGAATTTTTTCACCTAAAACTAATTGAAGCGTCTCATATAAATTTAGAAACTAAATCAACATTGAAATTAGGCTTTGACTTCTAATATTGAATAAAAAATTAAATACCGTATCTGAACGGATTTTAAAATCGAAAGAAGCCACATCATTACAATTTTAACATTAACTCTGACTTTGAGATCAAGACCAAACCCGAGATATCCAAGGTAGGTGCCTTTTAATCTCTCCTACCAAAGCTCGCTTCTCTGCACCTGTCTTGATCTCAGGTGATGAGCCACGTTACCACAGAAAGTAACTTTTTAACTGTCACCTCTTCTGGTGTGCAGGTGCCTTCAGCGCATTTCCACTGTGGAGTGAGAAGGTTGGTATTTCATCTGGTCACTTTGGACCGACATAAGCTTAAGGTTTTTGGCATACAACTTGTTCTGTTGTTAACCATGGCCAGGGTGAGTTCAATACCATATATTGAGTAGTTTTAATATTTTGTGCATGTCCACTCATATGCCTTAATGTTTGTTTGACTCCTAAAAAAGATGACTAATTCTAATCCCTGAAACACAGTGTTACATGTTCGCTGCACTTGGGATAGCAAACTTCCAAAACCTTTTGTTCTTTGATACATCCTCGGTCACTGATAATAAATCAATACAAGTCGTGTTTTAAATTACAAAATAAATTCACTAAACGTAACCTGCAAGTTAATTGCCAAATTTAAGAATGGAAGATGTCCCCTCAAAACTAATTTCACCATTTAAAATGAAACTTTCGTAAAACAGCATTGCTATAATGATAATGAACAGAATAAATTGTGGGTTGTGAGGCCTACGAACGAAGACTGTGTACGTGTAAAGAGAATATTGTTTCAGACTTGAATGCAATCTCAGTTTTACAAGAGTAAAACAAGTTGGTTAACTTGGTGAATATTTATATTCCACCGTGTTTTTTTATTAGAGTTCCAACCAGTTTGTGAACTATTTCGTTATAAAAACTGACATATGTAACTCCTTTTATATGTAGTTTTCTACATAGGAGGAGTAAAACTTGGCTGAATGTAACATTATATATATATATATTTATATATTAATATATTATATATAAATGTGTGTGTGTGTTTTTATTTATATTATTCATATATAATGTTATAAATAAATATAGTTGGATCGGTCATCATAATTAATTAATTGGTCCGTCATTATTGTATTTTCTTAAATAATGTCCATAAAAATTTCTAAATAGTTGGTATCTTGTACAGGTATTATACCTGATGTAATACAGCTGATGCTTATCAAACCACAAAATGTTTGCTGCTCCTGGCTTGTGCAAGAGTACATTTAAAGTGCTCTTGTTCGCTTATGTACTGACGGATTTCATTTCTTAACCAAGACCCTTTGAAATGTCTCAACTAGTTGGTGTTTGAATTTCAAACAGACGCCTATTTTTTTACATTAAAGAAAATAACACATTTATTTTTTTGTTCAGATCTATGTGCCAAATTTGGTTAAATTAGCTTTAATAGTTTTACAGATAATAATATTTTTAATAAAAATACAAAATGGTCACTATCGGTTAAACTAGACATTTCTTCACATATGTTTATATGATAGCATCGTTTGTTTAAAATGATGAACACTATCACCCACAGAAGTCTGTGACACCCTTTTGTGAACACCCTGTATAAAATATTTCTTTGATATTGGCCACTTTTCGCATTTACCGTAATTACTAACCTATAGGTATTATAATATATTACCTAAAGAAATTAAACATATTTTAGCGTCTATTATCGCTTAAAAATGATATCATTGCACAGCTTTCTAGCCCATAAAGTTTGTGCACTTACACTACGTATTAACAGTTTTTCCTAATGATTGTTAGGGTAATATAGCTATGGTTAAACTAGTTGTTCCAATCAATGTAATATAATAAAACACCAGTTCTAATGTATCAACTAATCGCATCATCATCACTTTAAGTAAATTTTACTAAAGGAAATCAATATAACACACATTGTTTACTTTCTTTTGATATGCACTTAACAGTGACTGAGTTGGAGATTAAGCGTCATAAAGATGAGTGAAACAAAGCTATCATATATTTTTAGAGTTGTGAGGAATATTAGAGTGACAATGTTGAAAATGCGGTAAGCCAATACCTGAGTGTTATACTGATGCTCAAATAGTAACACTATTCTATTTAACCAAAACTCGTAATTTAATTATTGTCTATACCTTTTTGTGTAAAGAAATTACTACAGATAATGTAAAATGGTATTTAAATCATAATCTAAATCATGTACCCTACATTCCATTAGTAATTTTAATCAATGTTTTCATGTAAGTTATCCCTTAAATAATACTTATATTCTAAATGCACTCTGCCGATCATTTATCTTATTGTCCTTCAATATAAACAACATTTGAAAGTTTAAATATAATTTCTTTCTTTGAATTTTTCAAATATTTCATTTATGTAGCAACGTTATTAAAACTATTCGGGTTTCTTTGTTAATACGGATTTTTACTTATATTTGCTACCCTTATGTTCCATTTAAGTACTTATTATAAACTGTAGGTAAATGCAGGTAAATCCACTGACAATATTCTTTGCTTAGGAACTTTAATAATGGGGCATTAACTATTATTATGATAAATATAAAATCAATTGGAATATTTTTTTCTTGAAATAACAAAATAATAAAGTGTTGCTGAAAGAATAATGATTGCACAGTAAATTGAATCATTCAATCTAATATAACACTGAAATCTTTGTAATATGATATTTCCCTGTTAATTTCTAATAAGAATCGCTGTGAATAAGATTAAGAAGAATACGACTCCCGTTTAAGGGAGTTTTAACAAATCAGGTTACCATATCTTACTGAAGGTACAGTAACATATCAAGTAAGTACCTCTGGCAGCGAGAGAATTGTGTAATAGACTCTACGTAATGGCCCATTTAAGCTCAAAGTGCAGTTGTGGGAAGTGCGTTCTTTGTAAAGAACCACGATCTCCAGTTTAACATAAAGAGAGGTGAGTTTAACAATGTTTTATTTTTAAGATGTTATTTGACAGAGGACCCATTAAAAGCTTGATTTTCGTAGGACGTTTCACAAATTACTCAGTTTCAAATTAATTAGCTCAGGATTTTTACACATAAAAATGTCCAAGAATGTTGCAAGAAGAACACAAGTTAGAAACCAAAAGCATCGCAGTGACTTAAGGAGGGTGATAATTATAGGGGTTTTCAATTTTCCAACCCTAACCTGAACATACTGTTCTTCATTGTCTTTCTTTAATACAACCCATGAGAAAGTGTGACTTTGGAAGCCTTATGAGATCATCAGCAATGCAAAAAGGTGAATGAACCTACCCATCTTTGCAAGGCTGGTACTTGCAGAATGGAAAATTCTTATTACGATGGACTTGAATGGAGTGAAAATCTTCCAAATACTGTCAATTGTCCGTATAAATGTTTGATGTGTTAGCTAGGGTACATATATTGTCTACTCTTTTAGATCTTACTGTTGTGAGTGAGCAATTTTAAGTAGACTGTTTTGTATTTTGTCAAACTTTATTAAAATACAATGTTGTAGTCTTTAGTTCAAAGGGAGAAACGAAGTATTTTTCTTCATTTACGACAGGTAGATGAAAAAGGTCTTCATAGTCCAAAGGTCCTTTGAACGGCATCCGAACGGACATGATATTCAGGTTATGTAAGTTCATGTCACGTCATGTCGAGATTACTTTAGAAGAAGCTCTGCCTCATCCTCATCCAGTCAACGTGGGCATGTGATTTAATATTCCTCTATCTTTAGGCTTACACATATCTTTAAGATTAAGGAGCCTTACCCACTCATCTTTGCAGTCTACTAGACCAATCAACCGGCTCTTCTTACCTGTTATGTCCACATTTGGAGTCAGTAATTTGCTATTGCTGGAGATTCATTGAGATTCTCAGTTTAAAATGACACATAGATTTTTGCTGTGCCCAGTTAAGGTTTTAATGCGTGAAAACTAGCCAATAAGAACCATCCTGGGGGAAAACCTGGGTTAGATATTAGATTGTTAAATGAATATTGTTATAGGGTTACGTTTATTGGCAAGAATATATATCTTATAACTTTTGAACACACTAATAAGCATAATTATATTAAAATTTTCTAACTGTTTATTACAACACTAAAATCTAAAAACCAAATCCTATGATGCAGATTATACGTGGATAGTACATCAGACACTGATGCAAGCCTAGTTTGTCCAAGTGTAAAATATACTACAGACTACTCTGTCTGACTTCGGATAACTTAGTTAATACTTGTATCATGGGCTTCAGTTTTCTGCGAGTTCCAGGTAGCTCGCTCACTGTTTGTTCTCTAGTCGTGACAAATTAACTCAGCGGAAAATTAGTATACTTAAATGGAAGGAAAGAATATTTCCAACCTGCGAAACAGTATAGATAATACATAATAAACTATGGTCATCCTACAAAAAACTGTATTGTAGCATTTTGGCATTACTACCGTACTATAAAGGATTTTCAAAATACAAAATTTAAATTTAAATGTTCTTTAAATGTGTTGTTTAAATTAAAAGTGGCATGTCAGATAACGTGTGCCAGGTTCTTAACAATATTATTTTTGTATCAGTATAAAAGTAGTACTATGTAATTAAATAAAATGTTACTTATGGTATTGCTTGTGTTATTTCTTTACAAAATACCATAAAACTTAAAACTACTCCGTAAATTAAAATTGTGCATAGAAATCATTTATATGCAATATTTACAGCTTTAAAAAAGTAAGTCGTTACTGCTATGGGTTATAAAAACATGATTAAGGAGTAGGTGCGACCTATCATTTTTAATTTTAACTTATGATTTAACTAGTAAAAAAATGTTATTTGTGTTTTTTGTTAGCTTGAAGTGCTACAACTTATTAAAAATTTTACTTGTGCAGAATATAACTTTAGATAATGTGTTTTTAAAATGTTTATTTTTTTATAGTTTTTATTTTGGCTAATTGAAGTTATGAATCTAAACTACATTTGTGAGCATAAACACTGAAGTTAATTTATTTTTAGTTGATGAGAAAACATTTTTACTAAAATAAACAAAATAATGTCTTACTTTAATGCAATCCTGGTTCATATGATGGCTTTTCTCCCTTTTCCTCTCCAAATTGGTCTTTTAACTTCCTTTGTAGAAGATGTTTGTGCTGTCTGATCTTCTTCTCGAGGTTATCCTGCGCTTTTTCTGCATTTTTATACACACTCGGTCAATTTGTTAAATTGTAAAAATCAGACGATTGCCTGGCCTTAGGCAAAACGTATCCTCTATTATTAAAACTAGGCAGTGCCATACACAGTCTAAGTTTTTATTGTCCTTAACCAAAGAGATATTTGTTTGGTGTGTGACCCAATAACAATATTGTTTCCTTTGTTTGGGTTCTGGGTTTTCCACTTTAACCATTTTTGTAATATCTTCCTGTCTGACAAATCCCTAAATATGTGTTACTTACCTAAATATTCATAGCCCCCACTGATAAAACTATATGAGAACTAGCATTGCGTAATATGTAAACATATCATTTACGTTGTTCGAAGAGAAGACATAACAAAGTTACAACAAACACGTTATATATTGTTATAAAAGCACTTTTAGCATAGCTTAACAATCGCTATATGGCTTGTTTAGGTTTTATACTCGTATACCGTTATTTCCTGTATATTCAAGGCTATAAAATAATAATTAAACATTTTATTAACACAAAATTAATAGAATAATACACCCACTCCCTTAAAGGGTTATAAAAATATTTATCACAACAAACTATTATTTACTTCACAAATTTTACATGTACCCAACTCCAAATAAAGTTACAAGTTTCTACACTTTTTCATTATTAGTCGTTTAACATGAATATATATTGTAAGGATGATGCAACCTCAAAATATAAGTCATCAGATATTTTAACTTATTATGTAAAAAATTGAATATATATTGTAAGGATGATGCAACCTCAAAATATAAGTCATCAGATATTTTAACTTATTATGTAAACAATTGAATATATATTGTAGGGATGATGCAACCTCAAAATATAAGTCATCAGATATTTTAACTTATTATGTAAACAATTGAATATATATTGTAAGGATGATGCAACCTCAAAATATAAGTCATCAGATATTTTAACTTATTATGTAAACAATTGAATATATATTGTTGGGATGATGCAACCTCAAAATATAAGTCATCAGATATTTTAACTTATTATGTAAACAATTATGTGAAATCTGATAATCTTTACACGTAAGGTTGAGCGTCGTACCAGCAATAAGTATGTGTAAAACACGATATGTTTACGTTATCTAATATTTACTGCTCTCTGAAAGAAATCGAGTTATAATTATGCAACGGCAAACTAAAATAATGGAATGTGGTGCCCTTAAAGTACCTTAATAGTACTGTTGTTTTATTTCGTCTTGTAATAAAGGGAGATTTTTATCCTTAAACTCTTATATTGAAATGCGCCTACTTAAGAGCTAGATATATTGGAAAGATCTTTAGTGTTTCTATAACAATAGTGTTAAAAGTAAAACACTCTTATGCCTTACTAAAACTGTACTGTTTGAATCATTGTGAAGCATCATTAATGGGCATTCAAACGCTTTTCAGATAATCTTGGAACTGTATACTTTTTAAATATTAAAACGTTCAAATAGTATATTAAGTATGTATTTAAAGTCAATCATCTTGCGAATTTCATAAACCAAAATAAGGCTCTAGAAGTCCTAGTGTAACTACATACTTAAGGAGTTAAAATCAATATGGCAACCAGCATCCGCATTTAATACATAACAAGTATATTGTTTTTTCTTTGAAGTAAATACATCACTCTACTAGCAATACCCAAATCATTTAATCAAACTCTACTGAAAAGGTCTTTTAGATAACGTACGGTAAAGCCACCATTGTTTATTCATGTAAATTTCATCCTAATTAATATCTGCGATAAAAGCATTCTGCGTAATCTTTGTAACATATCAGCAGAGTAAACTGACCATTGATGTTTGAAGTAAGTCTTTTTCGACCTTCAATGAAACGTGGAGTTACAAGGATGAGATATCGTGTTTTCCCAGTTGAATTAATTTTTAATATTTATGTATGTGTTGCTTATTAACGATGGTGGAGTGATCGCGGAAATTTTAATTTGAGTGCGTAAAAAGTTCCTATTTGCCTTTGAGATTTTATAACCAGTGATTAATAAATTTTAACTTTAATTTTTATTATTCAAATCTTGATATTAAAAAATCATAGAGCATGGGTATAAATAACGATCAATTGGTCTGCAATAACCTTTATGTTGACCGTATGCATTCCATTACTTCAGGACTTTCTCTAGATGTTATACCACTCGGAGCATAATATTACTCAAAATTTTATAGCATGTCACTATTACGTAAGTATAACAATGAAATGTTAACAACAGTATCACATTTAACATTTGTGAAAAAAGCTTAACAATATATACAGAAACAAAATATGTTAAATGAATTTTCATATAGTTAAAAGTTAGGATACTACTCGGTTTAACAGTTACCGATTAAATTGTTTGAAACTATCCCGAAGTCTTGACACTTATTTGATGGAATAAAATTAAAATTGTCGTTTTTATACCTTGAGGTTTGGTTACCCTGTCCCAATACAATACTTTAAACATAACCGGGTTCAATTATTATAGAGAGTTTTCAAAATCACTCGTAATTTACTTATGATATCCATCATTAAATTTTCAGGTATTTTGACCTGAAAAATCAAATGGGATAGAGTAATTGATCAATGTTCTATATAAATATGTTATCAACAACGCCAAGGATAACAGATTTTGTAAATTATAAAAAAAACGTTGCATTAGTATAAAAAAATTTTCAACAACCAATACTAAGACATTTTATCTCCTGCGTATTCTTCACCATACATTACATTTTCAAGAGTAAACAAAAATTGATTAAAATGTATTTTTTGGAGAAAGTATTTTTTATATTATTTTTTTTATTATTTTTTTTATTACCCATGATCAGATCCCACATGAGTATGTTTTATTTGCTACAAAAAATACTTTATTATAAGGTGACAGGATCTTTATATTAGTGGACCTAGACATCCAGGTAATAGATAGTATAGCAACCGCTGCGGCTCCGCATTCAGGATGAATGAGGTTGGATTTACAGGCCACCTCCTGTCGAAATCCCATAAGAAGGGATATATATATATATATATATATATATTTCAATAAACAATAAACATATATATATACATGATATATATATATACATATATATATGTAATGTAATGGCACCTTGATAGAGGGGGTGGCTCTCTTTCATTTTAGACTAGCAACAGACTTCGATACACTACCTGTTCCAGAAATGTAGAGTTGGGCCTCATAAGGATTTACTGTTTGTAAGACTTATGTAATTATTAGTAATATAAAATTCATAGAATCAATATACAGATAGTTGCTGGAAAGGAAGTATTGTATTACAATTCGATACAAACATCCTCCGGATGTAACTGGATACGCACATCCGCCCAGACGCCGATGGTGAACAAACAGGAAATGCTTGCTTAAGCAGCGGAAATGCTTATTTGTAAAAACCGTTGCGACAATGTAAGGGACAGCCATGCTGATATGAAAAATGTTACTCACCAATTATATGGAGAGATTTGGCAGAGGCGTGGTCAATGAGCTGGCGGGAGAAGGAACATAAAAAACTGAAGAAACAAGGAGGAGAGGTGGAAGTCGAGGCCGGGAATTTCGAAAAGTGAAGTTCGGGAGTGTTTGTGTTCGTGTGCGGAAAAATATTCTCTAGGCGTAAATAAGTGTGATGTGAAATAAAATGTAAGTAATTTTAAGAACTTAGTATATTTTAGGGTTCATTAATAATTTTCAATTCCATATCTATTTAAATGTTCACAATTTCGAAAATGTAAATTCATGTAAATGTTTAGCTATTTTAAAGAAAGTTTTCTCATGTTAGTCCATGAACTCATTATTATATTGCAACACTACAAAATTACTAGTAAATGTTATAATGAATTAAATTTAAATAAATAAATTGTAATGAATAATTTAATATCAAACATGTTTTCAAAGTATTAAGGTATTAAGGTTTGTGCTAAATATGTCGATTGACGCAATCAATTAATCAATTTAATGAAATGTTGTCACAAATAAATGTGTTGGTTCATTTGAGGGTATTTGTACTGCCAATCTAACCTATTATTAAATCCTCTCACAGCAACCCTTGCTCAAAATATGTCCACAACCTTAATCTTAAACTAAACCAAACTACAAAACCTTACATGGTGGAGGCGCTAAAACTCGATTGGCATTCAAATTCCTCACATGGGCGAGCACATAGTTTCATAGGCTAGGTATAAATTAGAACTAAATAATATTTATAAGAAAGTATTTAACTAAAATAGCCTACTTCAGTGACAAACCACTCATTTACCTAAAAGATAAATTAAATTTCCAATAACTCAAAAATATTTTCAAACCCGTAATTAGAGTAACGCCAAGTAAACTAACGAGGTTACGTCAATGGACATGTATAATTAAATGAAAACCATACTACATGAAGATTTAATACCATTATGACACATATAGGACTTCCAAAAGTGACATATTAAAAATATTAAATGAAAATGGAATACTATCTAGAGACACAGACACTGTAGCAGACCTCAGACCTATCCTAGCGGCACTTAAGAACTTAACACGTATAAACGCAAGTCACCCTAATATTAAAACCATATTTAATAATTTGACTACACGAAAAACTCACCTAAGTGAAGAGGACAGGGAAAAACTATAAGGATCTAGCTACAATCGAGGATTTTCTAGTGCAGAGAAGAAATTTTATACGACATAGTACATAACCCTGAGGCGGACATCAAGACACAAGCACCCCCAACCTTAGCACAACATTACGAGCCACTCACACTACCTGACAGAACGAACACAGTAAACCATGGGGGAAAACATACCGTTAATATCTGCTGGGACTTACACAGGTCTCCAGAGCGAAAACCCACAAGATTTTTTTAGACAAATTCCTAGTGGCAGCAACTTCAAACAGATGGACAGACAACACTAAAGTTAATTTATTCCCAGCGCATTTTATCAGGCACAGCACTAACTTGGTTCAAACACTACAAGCAAAAACAACGAGGGGTAGCCATACAATGGGATCAACTTGCTAAAAGTTTTCATAGAGGCTTTCACTCCATTAGCACAAACCCAGAGTCTACAAATTATTTTTAGAACACAAAATACAGGGAGAGAACGAGCCAACACTAACCTATTTTTTAGATATATTAACAACATGCCGAAGATATGACCCCACAATACAGGACAAGCAAAATTATACATTTTATCATACAGGGACTAAAACCAGAAATCTGTGAACGAGTTATATAGGTCTGAAAAACGACACCTTAAATGATCTAGAGAATAATTTAAAAATTACAGAACAGCTAGTTCTAACACAAATGAAAAACAAAGAAAGGTACAATAGGGTTCAGCAAACAGACCCTATAGTACACCCTTATATGAACAAAACATCATCCATAAACTACAAACAGAAGTTAACACCCTAACCAATTTAGTAGCTACCCTAACTACAAACCAAATTTCAAATCATAACCACAGGTACGAAAGGTCTCCATCCCCGTATGAAAACACAAAATATAAGCCAAGATATGATAGAACACCTAGTCCTCACCAGAATAGATATATGGAAAGCTCAAACTAACCCCAAACAGACCCAAAGGTCACCTATGATTAAACACGTTACTTTCAGTGATAGGAGAAGACAAAACCATTCCCAAATAAAACCTGCTAGACAAAATAGGTATTGCACCTATTTGCCGTAAAAACAACCATAATACTGAACAATGCTGGTTCAAGCAACGTTCATTAACTTCTCAAACCCAAAGTAACTGCTTGGCACCTAAAACCAACAATACACAAGAGCTGTTCTGCAGGTACTGCAAGCGAACAAACCACAATATCGAATCATGTTACAAGTCTAATTATTATAAACAAAATCATCAAAAAAACGGGAAATAGGGGAGGGTCACACTAACCCTTACCGAACTTCCCCCCTTATCAAAAGCGAAAACAAATAACACCATAGATCTTAACCAAAGGAATCGACAAACTTACAAATGTATAAAGTCTATGACATTTACTCCAACTAACCCCAAAGTACTACCACTATCAACCCCTGGAAAGACCAGTTCAGAAGTGATATTTAAAGCCATAGATTATAATCAAGAATTCCCACCCTTAAAGAAGATGCAAGAAATTGAACAACCTATTATGCAGAAACCTATACACACCATGAAACTTCAATCTGCGTTCAATCCAACCCCAACCCTAAGTGAACCAAACCCCTCGGGGACAACAAATATAAATAAACCCAGTTTTACAAGAAACCTTGCAGTCTCAGAAAATTTCACAGGACAGATAAAACCTAGCGTATTAAAAGGTAGTAGCGCACGTAAAACAGGACCCAGATTGTAGTATGGGGGAGGTAAACACACATACTGGATTGGAAGAAACCATTGAGATAGACACTATACAGATTTTAAATCACATAGAGCAATACAGAAAGAAACAGAATATGATAGATTGTACTAACTTGCAAGAAATAACGCAAGACAGGATACACAGACCGAGGAAAAATAAAACATTATTATTAGAGGATATTTATGAACTCATATTTAATTGCGAAAATAAAACTACGAAGAAGATACCTGTCCTAACAATAGACGTAGCCTTGACCACAAACCCTCGACATCCAGTACCCTGCATTATAGATACAGGATGTAACATAAACATTATTAGAGCAGACCTAGTTTGTGCAACACAATTAAATACTAGCAACATACCCTCGTTTGATATCGGCTAACGGTATAACCATTAACAGTTTTGGGTTCGACAAAAATCGCCATAAAAATTGGCAAAGTAATACTTGAAGACAACGTTTTATGTGACACCTGATCTAAACAGCCCAATATTGGTAGGAAACATATTCCTATTTCAGAACTGCGTGGAGTTAAACTATAAAAATAAAACAATAAAAATTACCAAATATCAGATTGAACAGATAATACCTATGAATGAACAGTGGCAGTTAGACATCAAGAATTTTAAAAACACACACAGGAGTTAGAAGTACAGCAAATAACAGATGTAACAGCCCCACAGGACATAATTATAGCACCACATCAGCATATTAGGATTAGCTCCTTAAAAGGTATCGAGTCTCGAACAGCCATCGAAACAGATAGGAATCTAAGAATAAAAAAAGAAATGTCATGCATATCTTTCAGAAGGGGAAGATGGTACAGATACAATTGTAAATATTTATAATGCATCAAATTTCCCAAAAAGGATACCCGCACATACTACGATAGGACATATACATTACCCAACTCTTGAAGCACAGCCTACCCTGGAACACCATCCCCACTACAAGTGACACAGGAAAAACAATATTGACAGATAAGGACGGCATAGTATTTGATATCTCACCACATTTAACCCTCCAAGAACACAAAAAAGTCCTTGACGTTTTACAGAAATACAGACACATATTTACAACAAAGGTAATCGATTTAACTCCTGCAAACATACCTCCTGTTAAACTCGAATTAAAACCGAATACGAAACCTGTAAACTCACCACCGTATAGGCAGAGTAAAAGAGAAAGGGAAAAATTAAACATATTATTGGACGATTTAGTACAAGCAAAAATATTAGAGGAATGTCAGGATTTACACAGAATATGCAAGCCCAGTATTTTTAGTGAAAAATAAAAAGATGGAAGCGACAGAATGGTAGCTGATCTCAGGAAGGTTAATGCACAGTTGAAAACAGATGCCCCACCCCCATTCCTTCAGTAAACCTGGTTTTAAAGCTCTTTGAACAAAGCGCACACATTAACAAAATTAGACCTTAAAAATGCATTTTATTCCATGGAGGTTAGGAAAGAAGATAGGCATATCCTAGCCATAAAAACACCCGATAGACTTCTACAGTTTTGGCCGACTGCCGATGGGACTTTCAACTTCAACCACATTATTTAGTAAAAGCTTTGAATGCGATATTAAACCGTCACCTTTATAATAAAGTCATCTGTTACGTGGATGACCTAATTTGTTATGGTGACTCATTTGAAAATGACTTACATAATCTAGAAACTATATTAGAAGAACTAGAAAAAGCTAATTTGAAACTAAATACAAAAAAGTGTAAATTTCTCTACAAAAGTGTAAACATTTTAGGACACGAGGTATCTGGAGAAGGCATTTTACCCCAAAAACAGTCAGTAGAAGCTATCACCGAATTTAAAAAGACCTACTTGTGTAAGGCAAGTGAGACAATTTTTAGGATGCTCAGGATTCTTCCGCAGATTCATCCAAAATTATGCAAAATAGCACAACCCCTTACTGAGATAATAAAAGATTCAAATAAAAAACATGGCATTTAAATGGACGGATCTATGTGAACAGGCTTTTATAAAAATCAAACAAATTTTGACAAACCCACCATTACTATCACATTGGAAAGGACAACAGGGAAGCACACATTTATGTAGATAGCAGTTTGATTGGATGCGGAGCAGCGTTAGTACAGTTAGATGAAGAAAATAATAGAATGTACCCAATTTATTACATGTCAAAAAAATATTCAAATACCCAAATGCGTTACAGTAATGCTGAACGTGAAATGCTAGCACTAACCTATGCTGTGAACTACTTCAGAGAATTCACGCTTGGTAGACAAACAACAGTTTTATACGGACTGTGCCGCATTACAGTTTTATAAAAATTTTAAGCACACTTCCACTAGATTAAACAGATTAGCACTGTCATTAACAGACTACGACATTGTAGTAAAACATAAACGTGGCGCTACAAACGTGTTTAGCAGACGCCTTAAGCAGAAATCCTTTAGAACAACCTTTGGATGAAGAATTTACTTACGTGTGTTTAACTGTCAATACTTTAATACAGACAAATCTACCCCTACTACAAGCTCAAGACAGTTATTTGAAACAAATACGCCTTGCGATGACCTCACCTGAGGCGGTAAATAAAAAAATCAGACGGGCTTCAAGACATTACGAAGAAATAGATGGATTGTTTATATTTCAAAACTTTCAACGGACGAGAAACTAGAAACTTATTGGCTATACCCCAAAAACAAACACAAGAAATATTAAAAATATTCCATGACAACCCCTACACGGGTGGACACTTATCACATTACAAAACAGCTTCAAAAATAAAATTACGATATCACTGGCCGAATATGTACCGTGATATCCTCCAATATACAAAAACTTGTGAAGAATGTCAACTACGTAGGCCAAAAACGAACAAAAATTACGGCCTACTACAAAACCTATTGCACCCTCCATAAAACCCTTTGACAGAATAACAATAGACTTTGTAGGTAATATTACACAAAGTAATGGTTACAAATATATCCTAGTTGCAACCGATGCCTGCACTAGAATGGCATTTGCGACCCCTTGTAGAAATGCAGATGCGAACACAGTAGCGCATAAATTATTAAATCTATTCTGCACATTTGGATTTCCTAGAATTATTAATCATGACAGAGGAACACACTTTATGAATTCTGTAATTTCACAGTTACTAAATGCACTCGGGATTGAACAAAGGCCAGGCGCTGCTTATATGTCACAAGTACACAGGTGCGGTTGAAAAATACAACCACACGCTAATAAAGGCAATATCTCATTACGTTTGTGGAAAAACCCCCAAACTTGGTCAAAATATGTACAAATAGTTACATTTGCCTACAACACGTCTGTAAACATTTCAACAGGCTACACACCGCACTACCTCATGTTTTGGTTACGAAGCTAACTTACCGTCTGATTGTATATATTTACAGGTTAATCCCGAAAAAATGGTGTTGGAAAATATAGAAATTTTTTAGAGCAAATACGCAAAGATATGCCGAAAATCATGAAAAAAGCCCAGGAAGCGCAAAAGAAATACTTTGACCGTGACAAAACTCATTTGGATTTAAACCCCGGCGATGAAGTCTTGGTCCATTTTCCCGAAAGACCACACAAAAAAATATAGTAAATTTCAAACACCATTTAGAGTCCTTTCGTTGTCAAGAAAAAAAATTAACGAAGTGACATATGCAGTAGAAATTTACCACAGGGAAGGTTAACAGAACAACCAATACATGTTGCCAGAATGAAATTATTCTATAAGAGAATATAAAACAAATATGAAGGGATTTGAGCAATAATAAAATATTCAAGAATAATATATGCAATATTTCTCATGAAACATCACTATGCACTCATTGCCTTGTAGTAAAATTTGAAGAGAGTGAAAAGTATACTTCGCAATAATTTTCATAATATATGAGGGTAAAAAGCTACTACATAGTCATGCAAGAATCGCAAAAAAAATAGGTATTATACTCCAGGAGTTGAGAGACCGGTTTAACTTGATTACGGTTTGAATGATTCATTATAACGTTTATATAACCTTGAGAGTCACTGAAGTAAGTCTAACAGACATAAAAATGTATATTAAAATCTCGATGTTGTGTCGGAAAACGATAGAGAATAAAGACATAAAAGTTTTAGAAAATTAAAACGCCTAACTTTGTATTTTAATGTGAGGTTTACTGTAATTTAGTGATTAAGTGATAGGTTACACGTACCAAAGATATTGGTATAGATAATCCCAATACACAGGACACTAACACGGCACACACCACACGACACGAGCAGAGCCTGTAACCCACGGTAAACCGTACTTAGACTGGCTAGTAAGACTTGACCGTGACTCTGGTATGTCTCCCAGGCAGATAAGTTTTCTGCTAACTCAACTAACTTTCCCACGCTATACTACACCGACTATGTTGTGACAATGACTAGGGGGCATTGCCTTGTACCAGCGGTCTGGGTCGCCAAGGGCCCTGGTGGTTCAGGAACAGCTTAGTATGCAAGTAATGTTTCCCACGTACTCGTTTACTGCAATAAACAAAGCGTACTCTAACTTGACACAACGTACATATTATACTTACCTGAGGGATACGTGTATACATAGCCTAGTAATAAAGAATATAAAATATGATAAAGTATACTACATATATCATATTTATTTAAGTTAGTAGATAGCAGTGTTAACATAATATACCCTACAAGGACTCAATTTTCCTGAGATGCATCTCAAAGAAAGAGACATACATGTTCTATATTATATAATCCTAGGATAAACAAATACTTCGATATATGACATGTAAAATGACTTATATAACATGTTTAATTATTACATAGCTAATTTAACATTGAAGGAAAGTAAACATATATTTAACATAGTATGTATTAGCACAGCAATATTGCTCATTAACAAACTATACAGCCTTGATTAGGCAACATATATTATGATCATAATAATGACTATGGACAATAAGCACAAAAGAAGGGATATTACATATTCCTCAGAAACAAAGGTGCGTAGTATCGTTTTGTAATATGTTAAAATAACATAATTTCGAACTTTATTTAAGAACACTAGAGATTAAGATGCTTAGTAAAAAACATTATGACATAGAGCTAGGGAAATACGACACACCATCGAGAGGTTATTAAAAGATTTCTGTAAATAAAAACCTTAGACATAAATGTGTATTAATTATAAAATATTAACCTGAAATGTATATGTAACCTGTAGATATTTAGTTTTAGAATTAACGACACCAAAAAGCCAACTAAAACCTGAGACACCAGTCTACAAGACACCAATCTACAAGACACCAGTCTACAGCACTCTAAAACCGATCCCGACCACCCACGAGAAAAATGAAGTCTTCACAGCACTTCCTTCTACTACTCACAGCACTTGCCATGCCTCTTTCAACCACCTTTGCCAGCACATCAACCTACAACACAGAAAGAACCCAATAAGCTTCTAGTACAAATCTTCAAAGGAGCGTACTTCACTCCAATGTCCCAGACACTACCTTATACCAGTTCCATCCCTATATTATACAAAATTCCCTTTCAACACACACAGCAAAATTTACCTAAAAACGAAAACCCTCTCTAAATTTCTGCCGCTAAAACCTCAATAACTCCCAAACCTATTGCAAGATACAGAGCAACCTTTCCACATTAGAAACCCTCATACATCAACAAATGGTAGCAGAACACCTCCCATTCATCCAAAGTCAGCAACCAGATAGAAACAGAAGATCGCTCACGTTCGTCGGAGATTTCTTCGAATGGTGTTGTGACATTGCGACAGAACACCAAATACATGACTTGGCAGACAACAAGGAAGATGTCTACACAGCATTCTCAACACAACAACACTACCTACTCTCCGAGCTACCTGAGCATTCACCTGCTTTGTTCACAATCTACAAAGACAACACCACTTCCAGCTAAAGCACGACGACAAAAACATAGTAAAACAACGTGGAACTCATTTTGTATATTTTATTAACCTGGACTTCTATAATAACACTACTTTCTTTTTATAGACCTCTACTTCATCCACATTAAAAAACATCAAAATAAAATTCCTGAAGCCTACAGTACATGAACGTGACTACCCAATGGATAACCTAAATTAGGCAATAAGTACGATTCGTAGGTAGAATCGTCATTAAGCCAGGGGAATGTAAGACTTATGTAATTATTAAGTAATATAAAATTCATAGAATCAATATACAGATAGTTGCTGGAAAGGAAGTCTTGTATTACAATTCGATACAAACATCCTCCGGATGTAACTGGATACGCACATCCGCCCAGACGCCGATAGTGAACAAACAGGAAATGCTTGCTTAAGCAGCGGAAATGCTTATTTTGTAAAAACCGTGCGACAATGTAAGGGACAGCCATGCTGATATGAAAAATTGTTACTCACCAATTATGATGGAGAGATTTGGCAGAGGCGTGGTCAATGAGCTGGCGGAGAAGAACATAAAAACTGAAGAACAAGGAGGAGAGGTGGAAGTCGAGGCCGGAATTCGAAAAGGTGAAGTTCGGGAGTGTTTGTGTTCGTGTGCGGAAAAATATCTCTAGGCGTAATAAGTGTGATGTGAAATAAAATGTAAATAATTTTAAGAACTTAGTATATTTTAGGTTCATTAATAATTTTCAATTCCATATCTATTTAAATGTTCACAATTTCGAAAAATGTAAAATTCATGTAAATGTTTAGCTATTTTAAAGAAAGTTTCTCATGTTAGTCCCATGAACTCATTATTATTGCAACACTACAAAATTACTAGTAAATGTTATAATGAATTAAATTTAAAATAAATTGTAATGAATAATTTAATATCAAACATGTTTTCAAAGTATTGAGGTATTAAGGTTTGTGCTAAATATGTCGATTGACGCAATCAATTAATCAATTTAATGAAATGTTGTCACAAATAAATGTGTTGGTTCATTTGAGGGTATTTGTACTGCCAATCTAACCTATTATTAAATCCTCTCACAGCAACCCTTGCTCAAAATATGTCACAACCTTAATCTTAAACTAAACCAAACTACAAAACCTTACATGTTGTATCTAGATTTTCAATAATAAATAATTTTAATACAAATTTGTGAAAAGTTTTTAGTGGTTTTCTTTAATATGTATAATTTTGTATTGCTAATATATATGCTAAAGTCCACATTTAGTTTACAGTATGACGTTATTAATTAATTAATATTTTATTATAGGATATGTGTAAGAAAATGCTATGTGACCGCAACCCGACCTGTTAAAATAAAGAATTTTTCATTAACTGTTTCAGTAGTTTCACCATTGACAGTTCTTTTATCGAATTATAAATCAAGCTAATTTTTTAGATGGCCATAAAAATATGTACCATACATTTAAATTTGAATTTATATTCCCAAAATATAATGAAAAATAAATATTACAAAAAAAATATAAGATTATGTTGTGAAATAGTACACAAATAATCGTCGATGATGGTAGTTGTGATTCATTTATACATGAGAAGATAAAAGTAACATATATGGTACACGAATTTCCTCATACCAGAAAAAAATAGAAAAGGTGAAAAACTGCTTTGCGATTCTGAAAAACTTCATTGCTTATACCTGTCGCGGGAAACCCCCTTTTCAATAAGAGTATTCTCCTTGCACACAGATAAGGAATACCAATTACAGATAATTGGCTCAAGAGCCAGAATTTGCGTTATATTTAAGCACACGTGAAATCTTCGTGAAAATCCTCAGGAGTATTAAATGTTCCAGGAAGATCGCTTATGGAGATTTTTAAAGTTAAGTGTTTCCAGTCCCTTTATGTTGACAGTGACATAGCCAACCGATCCTTGAGAGATATATAAGAGCAGGTAGCAAGGCAAATGTTACGTCCAATAATGCCGTAAATAAAAGTCAAGTAATAATGCAAATGCTCATTACTATCAAAATTGAAGTAGAGGAAAGTTTTTCTATCCACACATGTAATAGATGAATGTTTGAGGAACCAATAAAAGCAATGACCTGTGTGTTCTAAAAACTTCAATATTATCTTTATACAGTGCAGACTGGTTAGTTAGTAGGACTAGTTGGGATCACGGCCGATCCGACATTACAAAAATCCAGGTTATGCGGAAAATGTTGAAAAAATAAAGAATCAAATTTACAAACAATAAAATATTTTTTAATTACAGATAATACCTAAAGTTCAAGTTACGATAAAATATAATACAATCTACTCAGTTCCGATTTTTCTGAAAAAATTGTTAATATGACCGTCAGCTTTGAATGCCGTTTCCGTTCCGTTTGGTCACGCATCCCTTTCTGTGTGAGAAGTTCGGCCGGTGTTGCATCTTCTTGTTGCTCAAAATAAGCCATTAGTCTTCAGTTTCCTCACTGTTATCAGTATCTTTATCGCAATAAGTCTCAATACATGTAATTATTTATTTCTACGAACAGTACTGAAAAAAACATTCTTCCCATGTTCGGAAGTCTGGGCCAATGACAAGAAGCTAATTTAAAATTCTTCGGAATTGATCCGGATTACCTGGAGATCCCAATAAAGGGATTCGACTTAACAAGGTTGTACTTTATTCATTTGTGAATTTTGAGTTTAGCTCCAGTTCACCTGGAGTGCCTGGAATTATAAGCTATCCCAGAATGAGTTCTGGACTTAGAAGAAATCCAAAAAAGTAAGCGCAGAATGTCGTTCGTCTCTTCAGTTGAACATGACTCCTAATTCCAGGAGTGAAGTCTGTGGCAGCGTCAGAATTTAGACGCTGCACTAAGAGGAAGCTGAACTACAGATAAGCTCAGCATCCACATTTGAATCAACCTTCCCATGATAGGCACATTACGGGTAGAAAACTCGGTTGCTCCACTATACTTATTATTACAAAGAAGCGATTCAATATTTTACTACAACTGTTTACGCGTTGATTTTAAAGGTCTACAAATATGATTTATTAAAACTTTATTTTTGTTACGTTGTCAAATGCATAGTTATACCACTTTCATAGAAAACATTGCTTTGAACATAATAAAAAATATCAGTAATGCATAGCTTATTTATTCAAACTCTACAAAAAGGGCTTTCAGCGATTACACAGTACCATCGACAGTTTTATGCAAATGTTCTCCTCATTATTATGTGACATCAAAGCATTATGCCGAACATACCTTTTGTAACACAGAAGCGTAAACTAATAAATGATGTTTGGTGATATACTACTTTCGGCTTTTAATAAAAACTACTTTAAAAATTATTTTGTGGTCAGAATTTGTATAGAAACTACTAAATATGTACACTTTTGATATAAATTATTCCAAAACTAATCTATACACTCTTTATATCGAACTTAATAATATATATAAATAGTATATACCATTTGGAAAGTGTAACATTGTTACTTCCAACGAATTCTCTTCAATATGAAGAAACGTTTAGACTAGCTTAGTCTCTATTAGATTTTTTTTTAGATATTTTAAATCATTTTAGCTGTAGGTCATAATCCTATTGGCACTGGCTATGATCTCTGATCCTTCTGAGCTAAACGAATCAAACATTATTCATGATCATATATTTTATTCTAAACAAAGTACATATGTACAAGAATATGTTTCAGAATATATATATATATATATATATATATATATATATATATATATATATATGTATATTCTGTTCAAGAATATTATTCAAGAATAGTTCTTTTTATATTTTACTTTCTACATAATTATTATTTCCATCAGAGGTTCGAGAGGAGGAGTAATGTTGCTGGGGGTAAAAAACACGTGATTCTTTACGTGGCGTTGTGTCATTTTTTAGAATACGTAGACGTAAACTTTATTAGCCGAATTTAATAAGGGGGTTCAACCAGATTAATCTGGGAAAACCAGAGAGGTTCGCATGGGAGAATAAAATTCCCGAGGTTGAAAGAACAGAGATTTCTTTTCTGGAAGGAGTTGTGTCTGTTATAAGAATACGTATGTCAGAGTGACATGTATCATGGAATTGTTTGTTCAACCTCCTCAATCCCCTGGTCCTATCTAATTATGCTAAAACTTTAAATTAAAAAAATACCAGGGAGTATGTTCCAGAATGTATTTCACAATAAACTGTTAGATCAACATAAATAAAATTTATTGTTACGATTAGCCATTTCCGGGCGGATCATAATCGAGCTATTCCTTATTAATATGGAATTAAAGCAATATTCTAAATTTCATATTCATAGATTTTCATAGACGTTGTGTTGTGTTAAAATTTGATTCATTCGTTCTTGATTTATCATGTGAGTTGTAAAGTTCCACTAATGCTCAGCCAAATGATGTGATATATAATAATTACCAAAGGATTACGCAGAAAAGTTATTTTAATTCGAGACTAAATCTATTTGGATGAAATTTAGTAGTACAATAATATGTAACGTAATAGTATGATAAGATTAGAGTTCTAACTCCGGTTTTTAAGCAGTTTCAACAAGGTCTTAATTTTTTTAAGGTTAAAAAGTAACAATTTCGAGTTTTCCCAACTTTTCTGTTGTCTATACGGTAAAATCCAGGAGCGTTCTTAATTTCAAGTTTCCAGCACGTTTATAAGTATGTTAGAGTTTATATGCATGTATCAGTTATATCATATAATTAACTTATTATGTTTTTTTTTTCTCGTTGATTACTCATGATATCAAGTAAAAATAATTGCTATATCTATGTAACCTACATGGATTGACATGCAGCATCATCAAACTCACAGTTTTCTATGTAGAAATGAAGTTTCAAACAACATTTTAAGTGTATATGTCAGTTATTTTTCTACATACCATGCAGACAGACAAACAGAAATGAGATTCTTCCAGTTTCCCGAGTAATAGTCTTCCCTAGCTCTCAGCCAATAACAGTTCAAAACCCATTCATTCGTGATAAATGAATAGTAAAAATGGTTATAAATACAATTGTTCCAAACTTTCATCGCAAATAATGTTTTCATATCAATATTTTGTTCAAATAAATAGGACGGAAATCTGAGGGACAGAAATACGGTTTATCCAATCATCCCATTGCAAATTGAATCAGTGATAACAATCAAGATGGGCAAACACAGTTTTTTTTTTTTTTTTTTTTTTTTTTTTTCAGGTAAATATTAGATTGTAAGATGGTACACCTGTTCAACTTCGTCCTAATTTGAACTAGAACTAAAAAAAATAATAAAAACGAATATCACAGCTCCATTTAAGCTAATTATAAATTACTATAATTATATTTATGAAATTGAGACTTCTCATGTGATTCTCCTATGTGATGTAATTGAGATTAAAAATTTTGAAAATATGAAAATAATGTATAAAACTAAAATTAAGGATATTATTATCCCTGTTTCTAACTGTAAAAAAAAAAAAAAAAAAAAAAAATCCCGTCCGGGGTAACGTATTTGTTTGGAAGATGAAAGATCTGGATTCAAGTCCTGCGGAGCGCAAACCTTTTGAGAAATATTAATTTCAGTTAAAATAGGCTAATAGCATTTATACACATTTTAAGAATATCTAATAGTTTAAAGTCAACTTCAATTTCCTATCGCCTGTTAGGTTTTTTTTCAAGTATAACATTATTAATGAAATACAAAATAAATGAAAAGATGTGATGGCTCTTTGGTATAGTAATAGCATACTTGCCAACGATCCCTGTGTCAAGGATTTTAAAAATAATCTTTTATTTAAATTAAATTGTAATGCTGTCGCTAATATATTGAGTATGCATGTTTTTTTAATCAATGGTATGCAAGTATTGTTGGACAAAACTTAAAAACGCCTAATGGCTTATATATGCCTAAATAACATGGTAGCACGTTGCTATTGGATTGCCAAAATTTAAAAGATAGTAAACATACTAATACCCTAGTACAGAAATAAGCCTAAATTGAAAAATTTAATAAATCTGATAGTTCTTTAAAAGAGTGTTTACAATCCTATTAAATACATTTTCATATTAAAAACTGAATTGCCAATTCATATTAGAAATTTAAGCAGAAAACGATCTTGTATAAATTCATATTCCAAATTTAACCAGAAAATTATTCTTGCATGAATACCTTCCACTTGACTATAAGAGCATTAGAGCCTACAGTTAATTTGCTGTTTATCCGCTCACATCCTGATTTTCATTGTAACCATTTGATGAATTTAACCTTTTTACGCTTTTTTGTGAAGCTTGGAGTGAAAGGTATAAATATCAAAAGGTATAGAAATTATGAAGTTATTCAAAAATGTTGATAATTTAAACGAACTTATAACCAATTCTTGTTTAGTTGGTAGCTGATTATCCTTGGTAAAAATAGCAATGCGGTCCCTTAATTTGTTTAAATGCCTAAAATATCATAAGTTTTAATATAGGATAGGAGTAAGCCACATCATATGACTCATGGCACGCTTTGCTGAGGTCGTTTTGGAATATTATACCACATGTTAAATGAACATTTCTGTCCATAAGGTTGCGTTTCGTAGTAGTGTAAAATAATTAAAAGTCGCTAAACGATAATGTTAACGATTATGTGTTTGGACATTTAGGCTACTTGTGTAAAAGTGTGAAAAGTTAACATTTCGTGTGAGGTTCTCAGATTCTTTACAACTTATTTATTTCAACTGCTATTTTTTCGTACCCAATCGTACCCAATAAACACTAAAACTGAATATTTCCTAACGTTCTTATAGTGTCCAAATATCATGGAGTAACATGCATGATCACAGAACACAGGTGTATAGCTTCATGAAAAATTATAAATCTATATACCAGTTAGATTTCGAGATATATTACGGTTACAGACAAAATACAGAAATTTATTTCTGCAGTCTCTCCAGATAATTACTAGTCAATTACATATGTAGTATTTTTGTAAAAGGTTATTGCAAAGAGAGTTTAGCAATATAACTGCTTTTTAATAAAACTTTATTCTAACTGAGATGCTCACTTTGAAATAAATGAATATGTATAAAAATATTGTCCAAGAGATACTCATACAACAAAGTAAACATCTTTATCAAAGGATTTACTTTATTGAAAGTATTAATTTGGAAAATTTCTTAGATGGTTTTGCGATTTATTGAAGTATTTAGTTCAACATGATTCTTCGGTAAAACATACGATGAAATATGATATTTGAGAACTGCCTTTACAACTGTCTATACAAAAAGTTATGATTGATTACGATTATAAAATATTGGAAATGTTATTTTACTGTCCAATAAATCCCTCCAACAACATTTTATCACTTCTTAACCAAACAATAATACTTGAAACAACTAAAAATTCGTTTTAGCTGGCTACTACGAGTATGTATGACTTAATCGAAAGACGAGGAGAAAATGGTCTACAAATGTATCATCCAGGTAAGATAATTTTCTTATGGGTTTCACAGATTATATTCTCGGTGGGTCGAGAGACCCTACTTTATAACATATTATCTTAAAGAGTTGACTAAACGAGCGTACATATTAAGTGTAAGTTCATTATTTGAGATGGGTTCCAAGGCTAACAATCTCGTATACTTTTGACTTCGTCTTTTATAGCATGGATAAAACATAATGGTTTTTTGTATTTCTTTTAATTACGGATGTGTGTAGTAGCTGTAACAAGCCTGTTGAATATTTGTTTTAATCAATCAATCACTTCATCCAAATATGTGTAGACAAACAGCTTTTCTAAATAATTATCTACTGTCACTCAACTATACCTTTTGAAGAATTAAAAAAAAAATTCTATGTAAAATCAAGTCGGGAACGAAAATTTTCTCATATTGATTATATGCAGAGCTGTTCTCTTAAATAAAGTTTGCTACAGTTTTATATTAAATTAGATTTGGATAAAAAAAGTCCAAATTTTTAAAGAAAGTGTGTTTCAGCTACTATTAATTATAAATGTGGAGCTAAAATTATCTCATACAGAATTAATTTAAAAATTACTCTTAAATTATATACTGCAGTGTAATGGCCATTTAGTTTAATACATTTTTCAAACTATTATCCCAATAACCATGGAAATAATTTGCTAACATTATAACAACAGAATTTGTTTAATTATAAAACCACATGTAGTGTGCATGGGGGAAACTCAACCGCATATTGAACTCGTTTTACTGTTAATCAGTTCTAATATATTTGGGACTAATCAATAGTTACTGTACATTCCATGTTTAATCACAATACTTTTTAATATCTAGAAAATTTGCATTAACATTTCTGAATGACGATATAACTCTCACATTTTCTCGTATATACATAGACGACTAATAAAAAGCATGGATATAATCTCCAAATATTACGTATTAGACGTATTAATATATTTATCCCTCGTTTTGAGATAACTTAAAATTACTGTTTGGTTATAACATGAGCTTATTCTTATCCAACGCAACATATAAAACAAATAAAATAATATATAATTAATTTATAAAAATGGAAGAATTTCATTGGGTTATAGTAAACCTGTATATTTCAATAAACATACATTTGATCTAAAATTATAAAAATAAGTATTATGTTATTAGTATATTATTTAATGAGTCATTCTATTGGATGGTGAAACAATAATCCTCCATCATCGGTACAAACAAAAAACATTTGAAAAATGTATTTACACGAAAGCAAATTAATTAATTTGGCAAATATAAAAATATACATTTATTTTTTTAAATATACATTGAGATATTATTAAAATCATTAATATCATCATTAAGTCTAAAATATAGTTTATTATTCAACACAATTATTTATATTATTAAATTCTCCAACCATGCTTTTAACGCTGCTGGATTATTGGAATCGAAATTAATCATAATAGTAATAAGCAGGAACGCATTAGAATCTTCACAAGAAATTGAAACCCTTCAGTCAAGTGTTCCTGTAAAGTATATTTTTATTTCCCCTTCATTATGATGTCTGGGCCACAGTTCTACAGAGTTGAAGCTCAAAAGCGGCTACTCTAGAGGAAAGGCCTCCACAACGTAGAGGCATTACATATCCCAGACACTTTGCAGAGGAATATGTCTTCCAGGAGCTTCAATGATACGAGTACATCTATCTGTCTGGTCCAAAGAAAACAAATTGAACGATATAAAATGGCCAGCACAAGAAGTTTTTTATTACAAAAATCTCCGGTTATGTTTTATTGATTATAATACATGACTTATACACCAGCAGAGACGAATAAGATTTCATCCGTGAAGGTCTGTGGTCATACGTATATAGAAACTGTAGAACGGGATAGTGTAGGTCTGGTTAGAAATTTACCTGCGTGATATGAAAATGCAATACTATTTAGATTTTTGAAATTAAATAATTGAACTCGACTTGTCAGTAGATGTTCATAGATCGGAGCTCGTGCTACAATTTGAAGTCAATAAGGGTAGTAAAATAAGGTTTTGAAACTTTAATTTTTATTAGCTAAATTACATTCTTATTGTTATTAGCATCTGTGGAGATTGCGGAAATTAAATAATTGCGTGGACGGTAGTTAGTAAGAATCTATGTCTAGGGATGAAATTGAGTGAGTTATATTTAATTTTATTATTTTTAACCAGTTTAATAGCTTTTTGCAATTTCGGTTTGGAATAACAGTTAATTTTTGTTCATTGTACCTGTAACCCGGCTGTATATATCCAGAAAACCTCTGATAATCTGTTAAAATTTATTTCAGAAGTACAACTAATTTTAATTAATTAAATAAACAATTAATTGCAGTCAATAAGCAAGTTTATAGCATGTTTTAATTATCTGCTCTATGTTTCAGCACTTTAAAAAAAATATTAATTTGGAATAAATACAATGGTTTTCCATTAAAATAATAATTGGTAACAAACTTAGTTTCTCACGGGATAGGAATAAATTGAATTTAAATATTGAATGTCACAATGATCAGACACAATGATATTTTACTAAAATTTGAGTTTAAAAGTTTTGTAAACTTTGAACGATATATGTTGTAGTTATAACCTTTGATTCTGGATGTAATAAATTTTCATTAAACATCTAAATGTTGACGATACTCGATGATGGTATTGTTATCGTTTACCAACCACATCCTTTCCTAAGATTGGTGACTCAATTTTGAACCATTAAATTGTAATTATATAATAAAAAAAAACACAGAAATAAAAAAATCCTCTATAGTGCTATGATACGTATAAATGGTTTTAAGTTACCAAATAACTACAAAACCTATAATATAATGTGCTTAGGACCTACATTATTAAATATATCTCAACTGTTTAATATAACAGAATATTAAAGCATGAAGCATGAATTTCTAGTACGGACTGTACCGCCCACAACCTGCTGCTTATCTACATAATACTACCTGAAATATAAATATTTTGTAAAATTTTAATGATTTTAATATGATTTTGTAGTAATACATCGCGTTGTAAGATTTACAATAATTTTAATACAATTTATCTATGTAATTGGTTTACTGAAATCTATAGTTCAAAGTAAACGTTAAGCTCTTTGATGAATTACCTACCAAATTAAACACTAATTTATGTTCGTGGCAGTGTTCGACATTTGATCATTTCAGTGAGGAATACCGATCATATTTGTACATTAATCAATTAGAGTAATGCAGAAGTTTAGCGCAATCAGATAAAACGAATTAAAGTTCAAAAAATAAACTCGTCAGAGAAGTTGTTGAGTAAACAAGGTTTGTAATTCACTGTTTGGTGTTCGGCCCTCGGTCCATCGTTCTTCAAGGGATTTGGAATTTGCTGCAATTTAAGTTTGATTAATTAGTTTACATTTAGCTCTTCAGTCATCTTTTCTAAAGATATTGCTTTTTTCCATATTACTTTCTCACCGTGCGCTATTTTTAATTAATTTGGTAATACGTAAACGAGGATTTACTTATTTCCAACGGTTTCCCAGATAAGAATCTTTTACACAAGACTAGATAGCTAAAACTAACGCTAAAAATAAAGTTTAATGGCAATTTAAAAAAAATCAAGACATATTTTTCATGATAACAGTTTTCTTATTACACATTATTCAACTTATCTTTCAACAACAACAATACTAAGACTGTAATAATAAATTTATTGCGAACTAAGGACATCATTTGTTATTATAAATAAACCTGTTTACGGGATATTTGAATGTAAGTATGACACTAATACTCGAGGACCATAGACTGTAGAGGGGTTAATTGAATATTTTTTCCGGTTCCTTATTTTTAACTCAGTGTATTCATTTAATACAAACATCACTAGCTGAATAACTGAAATTTGTACTTGGAGAAACCCTTGTATGCTTCGCTATCAGATTCCATCACAGGCTTAATGCTCGCTTCATATTGCAGATTCTCTGTAGAATACATTATTTTTTAAATCAAAACACTGTACTGTCCCAAAACTGTTCAATCGTTACAATAATTTGACAGAGTTAAGTTGCAAGTGAGTAATAAACAAGTATTTTACGTTATTTATCATACGATAACAAAAGAGGTATGACACTTTTGGCTTCATACAAGATATCTTGTATGTGTTTAGACATTTTTTCTCTTTTCAGTTGTTGTTTGTGTTCAACATGAGTAAAAGGCTACAATTTAGAAACTGTAAGATAAAAACTATAATGATAGATTTTATAAAAATATTCAACATAAAATGTCATCTTATTTTGGTAATTCATAAATAAATACTACGGCGTAGCTTAAAATATTTAAGAATTAAGAACACTTTCATAAAATACTCATATAAAATAAAAAAAAGACCATAGGTTTTTAATTTTTTTTCACCTTCTGAGTGATATCTTAACTATTTCTGCACAAGTTTTAAACTGTATATTTTTACCTAACATTAGGAAAATATTGAACATTAAAAACATTATAAAAAAGCAATACTTTTCTTCGAGATTTTATACCCGTCATTGTATTGTTAGATTTCCAACAATTTAAATTTCAACTAACGCAAAAGTTTTATAATATGACTTAAAACGCAATGACATATAACTTCCTAATATGGGATTAAATTTCCTTAACAATTACTAACGTTACAGGTCGTGTTTACAGAAAGCGCTTGTATATTATTATGGAGGCAATCTAGTAAACGAATCCAGTATGATTGTAACCAAATATTAATGACTTGCTTGACTATGGTGTCATTAGTGGACACAGTATGGTATTGCTGATTGAATCATTTAAATGCTTTATATAAGATGCAGTGACGTTGGCACAATACATAAGTCAATTATGTCGTAACTGAGATAATTGCATGTTTGTAGATATATCATCTTGGAAGGTTTTGAGACGATTGTACCGAATGACGATAACACATGGGGGTGGTGACTTATGAGGTCGTAGTAATAAATACTCGAATTGCAAATTTTACTTATAAGTTCAATTTAATTAATGAAACTTACAAGCACCACTTTTAGTTGGTAAATTAAATGTATGCCTTGCCACGTTGCTGCCAATTAGAGTACAAGAACTAAAATTTATATCTGATAGGTGTGCCTAAAATATTCAATGTTCTATGGAATTATGCCTACAATATTTTACTTTATAAAACTTTAAGATTTTACTTCCCTTCGCAATATGTAGACTCACAACCCGGGCGTCGGCATCTTGGCACGAGACATTGAAGCTGTAGTCTAAGAAGGGTTATTTCTAGTCGGTAATTACTAGAAGAGGAGTAGAAGTTATGAAAGTGGTAGCCATCTACTCAAATAATACGTGAGTTCGCCTAAAACAAATTCGCGACGGTATTAGCCATTTAATGAGACAAAAAACTTATCACGACAACGTGCTCGTCAGAAGGACGACGCCACAACTTGTATCCATTTCAATCAAGCAAATAAAAGATCTTCAAGGGTAAGTTACTTTACTATTTACAACTTTACTTTTCGTTACATTCATTTTTATATGTTTGGCATCAAAGGGCTAATTTAATAGTACGAAAATATAAATTTTACTTACGGACATAGCGCGCGAGGTGAAATCGGTCACGTAGTTGGGCTGCTACGAAGGGTTACAATAAAATATTCATACGCGTGCCAATTAGGTAGTTAGTCCGTCGATAATTTAGTTCCGGAACATTGGATAAAAAATTAATATTAAGTTGTACTGGCTAACTAGGTTGTGAAATGTTGCATTATATAAAATGGAACTAACTAACGGTACACGATGATCTTAATAACGGCATTTAGTTGTAATCGGTGCCATTCAGATGTTGCATGACAGTAATTTTTCGTCTATGAGATGAAAGTGCATTATAAACAAAGTTGTTTAGGTTAATTAAAAAAAAACACGGAAGGAGGTTATAAAACCGTTTTGTTATGTTAATAATTTGACATAAAAAAAGAATTGCACGATAGAACCAAGTAAGTATTTTCCCGTTATTTATCACCTGATAAAAAATAAGGTATGAAAATATTTGGCTTTATACATGCTATCCTTTATTTGTTTAAATTTCTTTCCTTTTGTCCGTTATAATTCGTGTTATAAATTGTTAAAAGTTTGAAAAGGCGATTGATATGCTTTTAATTTGATCATACATAGAAAAATACTATGACGTAGCTTCAAATATTTCAGGATTATGGCAATTTTTTTAAACTCATACAGACTTCGAAATATACTGAATTATACTTCAACCATTTTCATATGAATTTGAAAACTGTATATTTTGAACGTACGTTGAGAAAATATATTAAAAAATATATATATATTTCAAGAAATAATAATTTTTTGATCGAGACTTTATACCCGTTATTGTATTTTCAGAACTTTAATAACGTAAATTTAAATTTTCCAAAGGTTTTTAAATGTTAATTAAAACACCATGACATATAGCTTCTAAATACGGCATGAAAACTGTACAACAATTACTAACGTTACACCTCGTGTTTACAGAAAGCGCTAGTATATTATGGAGACAGTATAGTACATGAAACCAGCTTGATTGTTAACCACATATTAATGACTGAATTAATATTTGGTCACTATGTTGTCATTAGTGGACGCAATATATTATTGCTGATTGAATCATTTAAATATTTTATGTAACATAAATTTGCGTTGGCTAATACCCCTAAGTCAATTCTGGCGTAACTGAGGTAAATGCATGACTGTAGATACGCGTAAATAATCTTCAATTGTTTGAGACGATTATCTAAATAAGAACTTTTTCATGTTAACGATTTCATGTAGATGTAGCCTGGCAGAGAGTTTCGGTAGACTTTTTCGTAAAAGTATTTTTAAAAGAATTTGGTTTATACCAGAACTTCTTACGCTATGTAATCCTTTTGCTTAAACATTTGCTTAAATTTATTCCTTTAGCTAAAATATATGTCAGATCTCATCCAAGTGATAAAGAGTGGACAAAAAGTGTTTGGTTGGGTTGGAACCACGGAAGGAGGATGGTATAAAGATTTACTGACTATTCCTGAAAGTAAAAAATTACAAGTGGTTATTTAAACGTCTGGTCACTTACAAATTTGCGCATCCCTGTCAATATACAAGACTTAAGGTAATGATACTTATATATTTTATCAGTTCACGTTATCTGTGATAGGAAAGTACAAATTGCGTTTGAAACGGTATTATGTGTATACCGAAAAGCTGTAAGGTATGTCGTTGGTTGAGTATTTGAACTTTCGTTCATATCTGACTGTCTGACTGCACCATATCTCAAAAACGAACTGATCTATAGAATTAAAATTTATATATAGGTAAGAATTAATTATTTGATGGTGCATGTCACTATATTGAATTTTGTTAACCGGTTACAACCAAACCGTTTGGTTGGCCGTGAGCATGTTTACATTGGTCTTAAGAGTGCTCATTATAATGACAAAATAACTAAACAATTAAATATTAAACCAATTTGAGTACGTAATAATATTATTTATGTATTATTAACAATCTCATATTATGAGATTCTTAATAATCACTTGTAGCTAACTACCCAATCACATACATTACCTTTTGGTGACTCAGTGTGTTTATTGTACAGTCTCTATTATTAGCTTGCAAATTATAAGTGTGTATGTATTGTTACGACGCAAAACAAAAATACGATAAAAATAAGCAATAATATCAAGCTACAATTTCACATATAAACTCAAATCATGTGTCCTATTGGTAAATAATTACATAGGATTTGGATGAGCGTTAACGAATATCTTTACATCAGACTTATGGGTAACAATGATTGAATGAGCATGAGAGATTGATGCAATTTCTCTTTTTTCCTTCAGGGGGATGTAAAATATTTTGCCTTTCCACAGAAAGTCTCAAGAAAATTTTAGCTGTTACTTGAAATTTAGCATGCAACCTCAGTGAAGCTTGTTACGCAATACGTAGTGGCAATACTACTTATAATAACTACTTAATACGTAAGTATGCTACTGTTACGTATTACGTATCTAGCCTGATTAACGCACTAGTATGAATATATGCCAAGCATAAGTTGAATTTTCTTTATCATAAATCATACACACGGTTACGACAGAACTAACTAATATTTTTCGCTCCTTTGACCAAATAAACTTTCTACGAGTGTAATGCAATGAGCCGACTGGACTGGTGAAAATCTTAATTTTAGGCCAAAAAGAAAAATGTTACACACTTACACGATCTACACTTTAAGCCCGGAACTATGGAAGATAGAGGTTACAATGATACGATTATTTGGCACTAAAAGTGTTTTTTAGTTTTTGTGTTATTTAGAATTAAATTTCACGCTTTTATTTTTTTAATTGCTTAAATAAGCTCCTAAAAAAGTTTATACTAAACAAAAACTCAAAATAATGCGAATCTTTACACATTTAAAATAGGATATTTTCCATAATTTTATTACAAAATAAGGGCGTATAAGAGTTATAAAATTAACATTGTTCTTATGGGATAATACTAGTGGTTGTTTCTCTTCACATAGAGAACTTTAAATTATATTAATATATAGGACGATATCACTAGGATGAGTGACATAGCTAATCGTCCTACAACCGCCTGCATACACGATTTCACAGTTTTAAATACATTCTGACAGGTTGGGTCGTGTTGTAATTAGAAGATTTTTAAATATAGGCGTAAAAGAACGTCCTAACATGTTTATTTACCTGAAGAAAACTTCATTCTTTCGATGTATTTTATATAACAGTAAATGACCTTACGAAAGCTTTGTTAATTAACTTAGCTTACTTGAACGCTGGCTGGTATCGCAGTTTCAGCAGATTAAAGGCTTGTTTCCGATGTTTGCTCAACATTCCGTTGAATATTCATCTGACTTGTTCTTTTTTACATCCATAAGTGAATGAATAAATAAACTCCTCGTTTCATTAGACCTTTAGAATCACTTTGTTCTCTCTTGGTGTTTGAATGAAAAATACACGTTTACTGTAAATGTAACGCATGTATTATAAATCGATACTTCTACTCGCACCGAATAAGAACACATAAAATGGTCTTCACGAATGACAGCAATGAACTTTTACATCTATGAAAGGGTAAACATACTAGATTTTCGATTTATGAAAGCGTATTGTGAGCATTTTCAAATAAAATAGTAAGTTTTGGTAGGGAAGCACTTAAGATTATTTAAAGTACGAAAACCCTACAGTAATTATTGTGTATTCTAGTAAGTACGTCATTAATGCCTTTTTAGATTTAAAATACATTTTTTATGTTAAGTTTCAGACCATGTAACTTTTATTTGTAATTTTTAGTCTTTTACGCAAATGTTTTGTTTTATATTACACAAAAGTTTATGTGATCAATGTCTTGAATGATGGCAAGTACAACATATACCCTAAGGCTTTCTTTGTTATTAAATTCTTATCAAAAAGCACTCATTGTAAATAACATTATTTAAGAACTTTTAATTTTTACTGTGTAATGCTAAAGCGCGCTAAAATAACTATTACATTTTTTGAATGGCCGTAATCTTAAGCACTGTTTAAAATTACATTTTGCTGTGCAAAAAAAGAATTCACTGCAGGATATGTTTCGTGGTATGTAAAATATTGATTGTGTTATGAAAAACATTTACATATGTAAATAATTCCCTTCTTGACAATTTTGGAATCAGATATGTTCAACAATTTGTGCGTGAAATGTGCAATATTATTGTAGTGAATTTATTACAGTAGTAAAGTAGTTATTGTATTAACATGTATTCAGTTGTGTCTATTTTGGCGTGCACTTTCAAAAAAATGTTTTAATCTATCGCTGGAACTAAACAAATATTAAATATCATGAAGTATTGGACAGAAACTTGAGTTTACTTATAAAAACTCTTTCACTCCGGCTTCAGCCCCCAAATCTCTGCTTTTTAACTCAAATCGAAAGTGGATCAGGAGATTGGAATATATTTAAAAGTCTTACACTTATCTTATAAATGTTTGGAATGTTATGTAAAAGAATATCACCATGACACATTAGAAGGGGGATGTCCATAATTTTAAACGAAAATTGTGTTCAAAACTGCGGGTAACTGCTAGTTAATAAACTAACTCTGCCGTAAATCGGTAAAGGTTCCTTATACACTTAGGATATAAAGTGTTTCTTGCTCACTAGAAATAATTGGTATGCAATAAATGGAATATATACATAATATAATAATAGTAAAAAATGTTAATGAATATTCCTCTAATATTTTTTATTATCCTATGTCCTGACAAGGTGTGACCGTAAAACTATCTAGACGCCGAACGCATAAGTAAAAAAGTTTAAATTTAAAAAAAGTGTTCTTCCTAAGTGTAAAACGAAAAATATAGAAAATTAACAATCAAATTCTACTTGAAATAGTAGCGTATTAAAATAAATTTAGCGCTTGTCAAATATTTAATTGCCGCCATATATATATATATATATATATATATATATATATATATATATATATATATATATATATATATATATATATCAAATATTGTGTAGCATTGTGTAAAAAGACTTGTAGTGTGGTATGATGTAAGTCAAATAAATAAACAATGCAATGATGAGCTAAGATGAAAGAAAGCCTTTAATCTGCTACAACAGCGAAACATGTTTTACCGTGCCCTTACTTAATTATCAACACGACTTTTGCTTCAAAGGGACTTTCGGTCATACTTTTTCCAGACCTTTGAGAACATCAACGTCCAATTGCAGTCTTCCTAAAGCAAAAGTGAAGTTGTATTCTTTTAAATGTTAATGTATTTCTCCCTTATTACACAACACAAAGGTTTGTATATTATTTTAACCATCGAATTTCAAATTTTGGCATTACTCAATTTTTTATGTATTTTATGAAATGTTATTTTCTGTACTAATACTCAAAATTAACTCAAGTAAATTTTAGTAATATTTTTTATTTGTACTATATCTTGACCTAATGAAAAAAAAAACACTTTTTCTTAATTATCTAAATTTTTGTTAAATTAGAGCATTATGGCAGACTTTTTAAGACAGGTTTACGATATTCGGATTTATTTCTTTTATAGGAGAAATATATTCCATTAAATGCCTAGGAGAAATATTTTTCATCTAATGTATTCATCATTAGTCATAATAAAATTTAATTAATTTTTCAAACAGATTATATTATTGAGTAGGAAATATGCCTAACCAAATTAAACCTAAATATCCTAATAACTATTTTGATATATAGGCAAAACCCATTCTGTGCTCACGGTTCACCCCCCGTATTACACACAGCATTATCAAGAACTGCGCATAAACCCTAGAGCGTTTGTTCAACCTGCTCCTCATGCCTGTTCCACTAATGTTCATTGTACATGTACATATGGCGGCATAGTACTTATGTATATGTACTTTGTTCATTGTACAAACTTCACTGTCTACAATTGGGAATTGAATTTATGTCATGAAAAATGTACTTTTCTTAATAACGATCTTGTTTCCTAAGCTTAGGCTTTGCTGAGAGGTGTGAAATTTGTTTTCCATATAAATGTTTATCGTTCTATATGTTATTTATAAAATGAGCTACATAGTTAAAATTTTGGATTCAACCTTAGTACATTTTAATATTATATACTATTAATATTTATTGCGTATTTTTTTAATATTTTTGCTCAAAGTAACTTATATAATAGAAATAGCCATGCGCTATTTAGAAATAAACGCGCATTAAAAAAAATTCTGTATTTATAGAATTTATCAAATAATTATGAAATTTACAACATGATTTTATAAGTAATGTAAAAGATTCCATATTTTGTAACCTAGCTTTTGAAAAACAAGATTCATATCATGCAATACAAGTCTTATTTGGCTAGAAAACTCAAGATAAATTACCTGAGAGTAGAAAGGTTGAAGAATTAGCTTGATCACCCTAAGTAGAAAAGAAAACATTTTAGTATATTTAGACAATTATGTAAACAGACCGAAATATAAAATGGCTTTAGAAAAAAATGTGAAAATGTAAATGAGCACAACTTCAGAGAGTGGCTTGTTATTTTCTTAATTTATAACTTAAGGAAGTTTTATTTTTTGAATAAAATGGAATTTAAAAACATAAACGGGATTTAATAGTTATTTTTTAATGATGATAGCTTTTTATACACAAAAATGTCACTAACTCCAGTAGTTTCTCATTTATGTACTCATAAATTTAATTTCTTTATCTTTCATAATTTTTTTGCACTTGATTAAAATATGTCCCAAAATTCAGCTTCTCGATCACATAATTTAATATTAACATATTTTTAAAATTTAGTTTAAGGTTTAATTTAAGTGTCATAGGATTTGATATATATATATATATATATATATATATATATATATATATATATATATATATATATATATATATATATATATATACAGGGTGATTCAAAACTAAACGGCAATCTCTCGAGAGCTTATTCTAATAGCTAAAAACAAGTAAAAAAGTTCATATAACCATATGCCCGGAAACGCTTCGTTAGCGAGTTACGCCTAGCGAAAGATTTCGCCCCGGATTTCAGAACCCTTGGTGAAGTCAGGCCGTATAAAAAAATGGTAAAGGTAGTTACAAAGATACAAATACGATTGTTTTTTATGTTTTTATATCTGAAAAATGTATTAAAATTCGTCCCAGAGCTGTAAATGCAATACACTTTCAGAGATATCTTACGTAAAACACAAGAATTGGTGCAAAGAAATAACACATTTTTGTGTTTAACGTAAGATTACTTCCATAAATGTTAAATAAAGGTCATTTTTTTCTTAAACAGATTTGTAGAACATTTAATTCTGAAAATATTCATGTGAATTACTTAGGAAAAAAAATTAATAATAGGTATTGAAATTTAGCTTTATTTAAAAATAAAACAGACGCACAAAAATCCATATTCTTATCTGCATAAAATATTAACTAATGTTTAGGTTGTGAGTAACAGCTGATCATTTATTCAACACTTTTTATCGTCATATTTTCTTTGCAAAGGTTGGCAATATCAGCTGATCAACAATTAAGTTCATGAAGTAATATTTGAATAACCTTTATGGAGGTTTTTGTATTGTGGCGTGTGAAGATTGTATTTTGTGAGATCCTGTGATTATCTGGAAATATTTTATACAATTGTATAAAATATTTTATTAAATATTTAGTTTTTAAAATATTTTATTAAATATTTTTATAAAAGTGTATGTAATTATCTTAGTAAATAATGGCAGATAATGTAAATAGTATGTATTCGTTTGAAGAGTATACGGACATGATACTGATTTACGGCAAAATTAACAAGAATGGTTTAGCTGCAGTTCAGGAATATCGTGATACTTTTCCACATCGAAGAACACCTGATCGCAAAACATTTGAAGCTGTGGAGAGACGACTTAGAGAAACTGGTAGCTTTAAACCGAAGCGAATAGATACTGGTCGTCAACGTAGCGCAAGGAAACTATAATAATGAACAAGCAATAATAAATAAATGCTGTAGAATTATCACCAACCACAAGCACTAGACGATTATCACGTCAGTTAAATATTTGCCAGTCAAGCGTTATGGCGGACACTTCATGAAGCACAGTTTGTACCCATTCCATATAACACGTGTTCAAGACTTATTACCGCAAGATCTTAATAAAACGGAAGATGTTCTGCCGCTGGTTAAGAAGAAATTGTTTACGAAATCAGTAATTTCTTCGGCGTATTCTCGTTACTGATGAATCCTGTTTTACTAGAAAATGGAATTGTAAATTTTCGTAATACCCATACTTGGGCGTACGACAACCCACATGAAACTGCGATGAGGCATTTTCAACATACATTTTCAGTCAATTGTATGCCTTGGTGTTCGGGGTGATAATTTGATTGGTCCATTTTTCCTCCCTAATTGACTTAATGGAGTAGCGTACTTAAATTTTTTAAGAACAAACCTGCCTACCCTCTTGGAAGATATTCCTGTTCAAAACAGAATAAATGCATGGTTTATGCACGACGGAGCACCTCCACATTTTTCTAATGATGTGAAAAACTATTTAAATGATACATACGGTAGACAATGGATTGGTCGAAATGGACCAGTAAAATGCCACATTTTTAAAATAAAGCTAAATTTCAATACCTATTATTAATTTTTTTCCTAAGTAATTCACATTAATATTTTCAGAATTAAATGTTCTACAAATCTGTTTAAGAAAAAAATTACCTTTATTTAACATTTATGGAAGTATTCTTACGTTAAAACACAAAAATGTGTTATTTCTTTGCACCAATTCTTGTGTTTTACGTAAGATATCTCTGAAAGTATTGCATTTACAGCTCTGGGACGAATTTTAGTAAATTTTTTCAGATATAAAAACATAAAAAACAATCGTATTTGTATCTTTGTAACTACCTTTACCATTTTTATACGGCCTGACTTCACCAAGGGTTCTGAAATCCGGGCGAAATCTTTCGCTAGGCGTAACTCGCTAACGAAGCGTTTTCCGGGCATATGGTTATATGAACTTTTTTTACTTGTTTTTAGCTATAGAATAAGCTCCCGAGAAATTTCCTTTAAGTTTTGAATCACCCTGTATATATATATATATATATATATATATATATATATATATATATATATATATGTATATATACCACAAAGTGTTTTGTGCGCCACTGCCGTGTGTCAAATAACCTGAGGATAACCTCCACACAGCACTGCTAAGGAGATACCTATCCTAGCACATGGTTTATCACTTCTATCCCATTTTTGTTGAGTAATATATGTACATATATTACATATATATATATATATATATATATATATGTATATATATAATATATGTAGATATATTTAAAATATATATGTACATATATAATATAATTTTTCTTAAAAGCTTCAACTTTTGGTCTAGTTGTCGCAGTACGGTTATGGTAACTTAATGTTACTGAATATGTTCTTATATTAGCTGGACTACAGCTGGTTACAACCACCCCTTACAAAGAAAATTCTCAACACGTGATACATAAAAATGTACCTTAAAGGAAGAATATTCAGTTGCTGAAATAATGGCAAAGAAGATTCAAACCTTCCAGAACCAGTTATAATTCTAATTACTTTTTTCTGTGCTACTACAATAAATTGGACTAATTGACAAAAAAAAAGTACCTCCCCAATAAGAAATACCATACTGTAGTTTACTGTGAACAATTGAATAATAAACTGTTTTCAACATAAACTGTGGACTTATATGTTTCAAAAAATAACATTTCCTCAGAGCTGAATTTAAATAATTTTTAAATTGCTTATACAGGGTGATTCATGAAGTTCTCCCCCCACTTCTACAGCACATTTTACTAGTAAAAATAATGAAAAAATGTTATATAAACATAGGTCCGAAAACGCTTCGTTTAGCGAGTTATACAGCTAGCGAAAGATTTCGCCTGAATTCCTGGGTAATGAGTAAAATAAAGCCATACTGAACTTTTGGAAAGGTTAATTAAGTAAGAAATATCGTGGATTCTTATTTATTTTTACCTGATAAAGCTAATAAAATAGGTTTCAGAACTGTACCTGTAGTATTTTTTGAGGGATTCAGGGTTAAATGCAAAAAATTGGGGCACGAAACAATGTTTTTTTTAAGTTTGATGTACAATAACTTTGTTAAATTGGTAATAAATACATAAAATCAAAAAAACATTAACTGTAGAGAATTTAATTCTGAGAAAATTGATATACTCAAAGTCTAAAATAAAACAGAAATAAGTACCAAAAAATCGATTTTATTCAGTATAATACATTACTAGTTTTAAGCAAAATTAATCAGGTTGGGCCAACCGTACGCACATTTTTATTGCAGATGTTCGAAAAAAATGAGGCCATCATTATCAATAAATTTTGCAGCACGTTTTTGTTATTGCTTTTGTTGCGTTTCTTAATTTTTCAGGGACTTCAGTGTATCTGCACAGCCGAATCCATAATACGGGCAATTAATTCATCACGAGAATTCACTTTTGTCTTGTATACAATGTCTTTCATCCATCCCCAGATGCAATAATCCAATGGACATAGATCTGGTGATCTTGGTGGCCAAGGGTGAGGCCCTCCACGACCAATCCAGTGTCCAGGAAATTGATGATTCAAGTAAGCAGAAACGGCACGTGAAAAGTGGGGAGGTGCTCCGTCATGCTGGAATTACAAATTTTGTCTGAGATGTAAAGGAACATTCTCTAACAGCTGCGGCAACTCTTCTTGAAGGAAATGCAAATAGAACTCCGCATTTAGGCGTCCAGGTAATATGAAAGGTCCAATCAGCCGATTGTGCAAAAGACCACACCAGACATTTGACGCTAAATCGGTGTTGAAAGTTCTGTTCCACTACCTCATGTGGATTTTCTTCTGCCCATGAGTGTTCATTGTGCAAGTTATTGACACCATCCCGAGTGAATTGTGCCTCATCCGTAAACAAAAATACGCTTGTAGAGTTGATTATAATATTCAAAAAGTTGCAAAAACTCCAAGCGAAGCGGACCATTGCTGTAGATGTTGAACCTTTTGTTTATGAAACTGATAAAAATTGTTTCGAAAGTGACCTCCACACCGTTGACTGCGAAACTCCTATCCGCCTAGAAATACGTCGTTGTACTTACACCTGGACTGCGATGAACTTTAATAACAATATCATCATCAAGTTGGACAGCTCGTTCATAATTGGTTTCGATTGGTAGTGACCTCCACGACCGAAATTGTTTTGGTATCTGCGAATCCTCCTATTAGCCGCCTAGTTCAAAATTCTTCTTACAGCAGCTCTAGCATTACCATTACAGGAACCCAAAATAACAAACCATATCAGCGTATTCCTCTGATGTTCATAATTGGCATTCTAGTACTAGTAGTGAATCTGTTTCCACAGAAGAGTACGAAAAGATTCCTGAACCCGATTGTTTTGTATCTGGAATCACCACTATTACACAGGGTAAACGTAAACAGTTCAGAATATTGTTCTACAGCTGTTATTCGTGCGTTACCATTAGAACCAATTAATAAAACAAAAAACTGCATTTTCGATGATTAGTAAACAATAATGTAATGTTTGCATTTATTTTCGCTTTGATGTAAATTTTTATTAAAAAAAAATACAATCGTAATAAATACATGATATTTTTTATTTACAACAAATTTATTTAACAGTTAATCTTGTTTTCTCAATTATCTCATCATTAAGGAAAACATTTTTGTTTTTGTTTTATTTTTAACTAAATACCGTACGGTATTTCATTACAGCTATAACTCGCTAACGAAGCGTTTTCGGACCTGTGTTTATATTATAAACATTTTTTCATTATTTTTAACTAGTACAATGTGCTGTAGAAGTGGGGGGAGAACTTCATGAATACCCTGTATGCACTTTCCAATTTAAATTTTCATCAAAATGTACACTTAAATATTTTATATTGTTACTTGTTCAATCCTAACACAGTTATGCCAAAATCTTATATTTTTCATAATACAGTTTTTGCATTTGAAATAAATACCATTACAATTTACTCTACTGCATTTAAGAGTAAAACGTTACTTGGTTTTTGTGCTCATCGACATTTCGTTAACAGTAAACTATTACTTCAACTTGTTTAAATCTTCCTGCACTTCATGTGATAAAATGTAGAATTTTTTCGTTACATAAAAAGCGCAGTATCGTCTGCAAAACAAGTTAAGTTTCCTAAAAGTCTTTCAGAACAAAAATTATTATTATACACTAAAAATAACATAGAACCTAGCACAGAGCCTCTGTGGTCCTCCGTACTTTATTTGCAGTGTGTTGCTAACAGCATTTTGAAACCTCACACATTGAAATCTATTTAATAAATAAATACCAAACCACATTTTTCCAATACCCCTGACTCCCATTTCTTCTAATCCAGCCAATAAAATTTCGTGATCAACAGAGTCGAAGGCTTTGGTAATATCAAGAGATAACCCTCTAGCACAGCAAGATTGATTTAAACCTGTAAATAAATATGAACAAAAGTTTAAAATGGCAACTTCCGTTGATTTTCCAGCCATAAACCCGAATAGTTTTTTTTTTACATAATACAGTATTTGCATAAATAACTCAATAGCCATTTTTTTATTATTTTCTCAATAATTTTCTAAAATACCGTGATTAAAGAAATTGGTCACTACCTTTTTTATGTAAAGTAATAACCACAGCTGTCCTTAATACGTCTGGAAACTTTCCAGATTCAAAATTTAAATTAATAAGATAAGATACAATACGAGAAATTACATCAGAAACCCGCTTCAAAAAAGAAACCACCAATTACATCAATACCAGGTACCTCATTAGAAGATAAACATTTTATTACTCTTTCTACTTCCTCCTTAGTAGTTGGTGAAATAAACATTGAACTAGGGATACATTTACAAGGAAACCCGTTAAAATACTGAGGGTCGTCAAGTGCTTGCGGTGCATCTATGGTCTTCATAAGATTATCTATTAGTGACACAAAAAAGTTATTAAGCTCTTTGGAAATGGCCAAAGGGTCAATTAATTCTTTTTCAGGCTATAAAAAAGAATAATCAAATTTAACGTCAGACCTTTTTCAAACACTTCCTAAAACATTATTTAAAACTCGCCATTGACTCTTGATATTATTCTTATGTTCATCAAATAAATTAAAATGGTACGTTTTCTTTCGTTCTAATATATCATTTTAAAGCTGCAAGGAATATTTCTGAAAAAATTTCTGACATTTTTTATCATTGGTACGTGTTTTTTTATTTTTTGTATAATAGATTTCTGTATTGTTGGCGCCTACAAATCTGTTCAGTCATCCATGGCTTAAGCAATTTAAATTTTGATTTTGATTTTAAAATTAATTTCCGTTAATTTGGCTTTTTCTATAGCCTTATTAAGTAATTCCAGGAACAACCTGAACGCTTCCGAAACATCTCTTGTCTCCAAAACACATGTCCAGTCAGTATCTATTACCAACTTTCTAGCTGCTTTATAGTCAATCTTTTTAAGGCTTAACTTAGACTCAACTGAAGATTTACTAATTATACCTATTGCTAACTCACATAAAATTACACTACGACCAGTAGCGATAACAGTAGACTTACTAACAATATTATCACGAAATCTAAAGTAAATATGATCAAGACAGCTATTTCCTCTGGTTGCAGTAAACATTAGGTGGTCGAGTCCATTACTCGCCAAAAGTGTTTGATATGTATCAAAAACATTCCATTGCTTTAAGAGACATAAATTAATATCACCAATAACAACTAAGTTGCGTTCATGAGATATAGATAAAACAGTATTTAATTGATCGAGGAAAAGGCCCAAGGGGTGTGAGTGTAATCTATAAAGAGCAATGATGGCAAGAGATACGATATTTTTATTTTTGAAACAAGGACCTATGTTAATATTTATTTTTAACATATCAGCTGTAGCCACTGCATTATCTTCGCTACTCCTGCCCATGAACCTTTCATTCACAAATACCATGACTCTTTAAGAACGGAAGGTTTCATTTGTTTTAGTAAACTGATTATAACCAGGAATATTAAATAGCTCCTTTTCACTGTCACTTATCTATATTTCTGACAGTACAATTACCTCAGGCATTTTATTTATGGCATTTAAATATATTATAAAAGAATTAAAATTCTCCCTTATACTTCAAATATTTTGATGAAGCATTAAAAACCCAGTTTCGCTGGCAAATTCATTAAATTCTGCAAAAGAGTCATCTACCATTATTTATAACTTAATGAACAACTATAAAATATGGAAAAAATAAACAAATAAATAATACAAACTATAAAAATGTTAACTTACTGCAGGAAAACATATATTTAGGTCATTTAAAAAGATTAAAACAAATTTTAAAAACTGCGAGGTAAGTTTAAATGCTAATCTATTTTAGAACACTATAAATGTCTGTTTTAGTAAGAAATATGGAAAAAAGTAAAAAATATACAATCTAAGAATAAAAATCACTACACTCACTAGCTAGGAAGAGCAAGCAACACCAGCAATGAGCATTTCAGGAATAAAATGCCCCTACATATATAGCTAGGCAGTAAGACTTGACATAAAAAAGATGAGACCTTTTATTAAAAGACAATTATATTATTTATCTCATTCGTTGTCATTCGTTGTGGAACATGTTATGATCATGCTATTTTTTTAATGCTTGTTTTATTTCTTTATGGAATGGACCACATACGTGTTCCTAATCAATTTTGAAAGTGGCTCTTGATTTTTTATGAAGTCTCAATCAACACATTAAAAACATGTTGTGTGGCATTTTTGGTTACATTTAAAGGGCTTGTGAAATAATTGGAGAATTTTTGTAACTTTTACAGAAAATAATTGTAATTTCCAATAAGAAGGTCCTTATTGGAAAACAAACCAATAATTTGTTTTCCTTTAATGAAATTAAAACTGCATTTATAAACCGATTGATTATTTACCTTTTAAGTTATTTCTATATTCGAGGTCAAAAACTTATTGGATTTTGAGGATTGGTAATTGATGCAGAAATATAATACCGATTTAAAACGAGTAAATCACAGGTATTCGGATAATGGCTATCGTTACTTGTTACAAACACAGAACATTATATTATGAGGATTAAAATGAACGCAATTTCTCACGAGTTGTAATACATAATGTAGTTATATTTTAAAATCAATAATTAATTGTTTGAGTAAATAGTATTCTTTTTCGTCATTTACTATTGTTTTAGGTATTTTGTTTAAATTAATTAAAGTTTTACTAACATTTCCCAGATAGCCATTTTGCCACAGATCAAGCTACACTTCCTTAAACTACAAAACTGACAGGTGTGGCGATAAATTGTCCCACGGTAAATGTTATATATATATACATATATATATATATATATATATATATATATATATATATATATATATATATATATATATATATATTAGAATTGTTATATTATTTGGACAGCAGAATATATTGTACGTCCAAATATCTACCATATATCTGACTCGTTCATCAACAACGTAATATGCAGACTGACGTGAATGACTAAAAATGACTATGCGATTAAATTGTACATAACCAATAGCACTGCATAACACGTGACATATGTACCACCGAAATTGGAACCCTGACGAGAAAATCAATGCCATTATAGAGAAATATGGTTCCCATTGAGAATATGCTTCTTAGGTCCTTTTGCAATAAAACTAAAAAAATAAAGATTATCCTGTCCTATTATATTATTAAGTTTTGAATTAATGTAAATGTATTTAAATATAAGTAACAGTATAATGCCACTAACTTATGTGTCATGCTTCTTGTATGACTGTAATATATTCAATTATGAATACAAAGTACTCACTCCTTCGAGCCAGGACTCGCATTTCTTATTTGCGTGAATATACCACTCAGTAATTAAAATTTGACAATTTCATTCACTTTCATATTTAATCGGAAGGTAATAAAAATCACACGCGTAGCGCATCGTAGATCGGAATGTATTGACCTAAAACTTATGCAAACCATACACAATCTTATAAATAACAATGAATCGCTAAATGTGTTGCTAAGCATTGATCTCTTCAATAGCTGGGCCAATTCGCCTAATCAGCTAATTATTTTTTATGTTGATTGAAGTCCGAAGAAGGGTTTTTATGGGGAGAAAAATCAGAAAAGTTTCTCGGGATACTGTAAAATTATGTAAAATAATTATAATATTTACGTAACATGTCGGACAATAAACAGCTGCTGACACTTTCAGCTGAATTTCAGTAAAGGGCCAGAAACGTGTTTATATTTAAAATTTTATAGTATGCAAAGAGCAAATTACTGTCCAATTTATACTACGAGATAGGTTGCCTCTCTTGACATTGTGTTTGAACTTTTTGCGGTTTAAGGAAGAACAGGGGATTTTTTAAGGACAAACGTCATCGAGCCATTCTTCCCTGCCCTACAGTAGGAAAAAAGATGTTTTAAAGCAAAACTTATAATATATAATTAACTTTAAAATTTGGAATGAACTTCCCCTTGTACCGGAAGTAAGACAAAAGCGATAAAAGTAGGTGTTTTTTTTACCGCAGTACTTGTTTTAAGGATGTATGCAAAATCTATATTAGACTTAACAGTCAAAATCAACTATAGCACATAATATGGCATTTAGTAAGTAGGCGTTTTGTAATCTAAGTTGTTTTCTGAGACGTACATATATGTATACGTTCTTGGTCGGGCAATAAAAGAAACTCAGCTATGATACAGTATATCAATTAAAAATGAAGTAAATTACAAATGTCAGAATATACGAGTACATTTTGAGTGCAGTAAATTTTTAGCAGTATGTGAGTATGCATACAAGGTGTCAAAGATGTCTGGAAGCGACCAAATGGGTAAAGCTTTTCACACATGGTTAGCCTATGATTTTAAGCTTTTCATTACATCCTATTTTAGGGGTATAATGAAAATAAAAAAATCAATAAAATATTTATAAATAATAGAGCTGTTACCTCATACATCCTTTTGGTAAGTCGGCTACGACCTTCAATTAAAAGAGAATTTTTAATTCCCATCTTTTAAAATTGCCTATTTAAATTGACACTTCTTTTGTTCTTAATTAAGTGGACGTTTGTCGTATACAGTAATAAATCTTACTAAAGAAGATATAGCACACCTAAGTAGTACTTGGACTGGGAAGACAAATGTGTAGTATTAGCCTACGTAATGGCCAATTTAAGAGGAACGAGTTGCACTTAAAAGCTACGACGTCTAAGAAATGTTAACAATATGGACACTCCAGACCTGTGATTCACTGCTTCATGTCCTACAACAGTTGTTAAAAACTTGGGGGTTTAATACTTTATGGTAACATGTTTTAAACGCAATAATAGTTTTTAATTATTTGTTAATAAGCAAAATTAACTTAAACTCACAAGCGACTGGAACGACTGTGGACATATTGTATCCATAATTCGCATTTGTTCAATTTGATTTTAAACAATGGGTATTAAGAACTTTTATAGACTTATCAATGATTTATGATTAAATCATGTATAATTTTATATATTATCTGATCTATATGTTATGTACTAAATATGTTTAACGTAAATCCAATTATATCCGTTTGGATTATTTTATTTACATACGTATATATTAGCTATTACTCGAATCAAAATAAAAGTAATAAACTTAAATGAACACAAAATTTAGTAAAGTATATTTCATGGATTTTGTATGTTTTTTACAATGAGCACTGACGTAGTTTAGTATTCTTGCTATGTACTAGGAAAATGAATTGCATTTTGAATGGAAATTGGGTTTAGTACAAGCATATAAGTATATTTATTGTACCAATTCTTTAACCTATTTCATTATTTTGGCTACCAGTATTTAAGCTATATACTACTAAAATAATATATTTTTACCTCTATTCATAGAAATTCTAATGATGCCAATCTATTTTTGTGTGCGTTTGTGTTCGTGTGTGTGTGTGTGTGTGTGTGTGTGTGTGTGTGTGTGTGTGTGTGTGTGTGTGTGCGTGTGCGTGTGTGTGTGTGTTTTACTCAATCACGTAGAAATCCTTGAACCGATATAGGGACGAGTCTCTGGTTCAATATAAGTTTAATTCCAAAATGCCTGTTAATTGTAATCAACTGTTTCATGTAAACAATACTTTATGATAGCACAACCGTATATTTATTTCATTCAAATGTTTTAAATTTGTTTATACTTACGTAATGAAAGCATATAGTAAGCTTGATAGTAACAATAATTTTTATTTAAACATTTTCTGCAGCCAATTTTGAGCACTATGTAATAAATATCCAGATTAAAATAAGAAAAAACTGTGCGTTTTTACATATATTAAGTGTGGAGTGATTGGTCAGTAGTTTAATAAGTGATATAAATCACCAAGTTTATATAAAACTTAAATATAAATTTCATCACTGTTAAAAACCAATCTTAGGTGTCTTTTGACAGAAGTATGCTTCTCAATTATGTATATATATATATATATATATATATATATATATATATTTTATTTATTTATTTGGTATTCCGATCATATGTTAGTTTAGTTATATAAACGCATATGTGACAGATACGGCCAAATACAATATAATTGAATCGTAAGTAAGGGCTCTGAGGTGTAATGGTAGCATATTCACCCGGCAAGTGAGAGGTCCGGGTTCACTTCCCGGCGGAGCAAGTACTTTTTGTGATTCAATGTTTATTGAAAAATTATATATATATATATATATATATATATATATATATATATATATATATGTATATATATATATATATATATAAAATGTATGTATATAAAATATGTATAAAATGTATATATTTCAATTATGTATACATTTTTACGTATTTTCTTGATCGTGGTAAAAAAAATCATCACGCGAAATTTGTTCACTCCAACCAGAAGTGCTCATACATGTGCAAAGCTTAGGTAATAGCGTAGGTTACTAATAGAAGAAGTATAATTAATTAGTTAATTTAGATTCTGAGGTTAAATGCAATAAAAGGTGTTAATACTGGAATACCATAGTTATTATATAATATAATATTATAATAAAAACATATTATAGTGTGTGTGAGTGTGTGTGTGTGTGTGTGTGTGTGTGTGTGTGTGTGTGTGTGTGTGTGTGTGTGTGTGTGTGTGTGTGTGTGTGTGTGTGTGTGTGTGTGTGTGTGTGTGTGTGTGTGTGTGTGTGTGTGTGTGTGTGTGTGTGTGTGTTAATTATTTCTGTGTCAATACATTCCGACTGATTGTTTTGATACTCCTGTAATTGTTTTTACAAATTTCATCAAAACCATTCAAGTAATACCTTACACCAATATTATTATTATTATTTTATTCTGAAAAGTTATTCTAAATTACCATTTTTAGAACTTATAAGCTATACAGACTAGTTAAAGAAAATGTATATTGCCTACAAATGTATTATTACACTTGTTAGTTCAGTACGTATTAGCAATTGTATTTGGTACAAACTGACCATGCTTTATGCATAGTCGTCTCATGAGATATTACTGTTTTGAGACAAAGTTTTGATAGTGAGTCTCTTTTTCAACTTTAGATCTAGCCTTTCTTCTCACTGGCCAACTTCAACATACTGAAAGATATGCAGATCAAACCAAAATGTATTATTAGAAGCGTCTCTCTAGTCTCGTACTTGTACGTGCTTAAATTGTTATTCACCTCACACATGAATCGATAGTACATAATATAGTGGCTTTGGGACGTTAGTATATATTCCACCTAGAATTATTATTCATACATACCGGATTGTTTGTGTGGATATATAAAAGCAGATTTAAAAAAGAAGATACATGTTATTGTGGAAAATCCATTCATAATTTTTCCATATTAATTATTCTACTTGTCATAATGAGTACACCCAAATATAATCCGAAATTATCCTATCGTGGTTTATAATGTCGTTCTTTCATTTTTAAAAGCTTAAATGTATTGCCAAAAATAATATCCATATAAAATATTAATCGATCAGTGATGTGTCAATAAATATCTCTGAGAGATACTAAATGAACAAAATATGAAAAAATCTAAACATCTAACTTAGTCTATATAATGATAATAAGATTGAAATAAGCTGTTTTAAAATATAAATACATTCAAATTATGATTTTCAAGCACATAAATTTAATATAAAAAATATCTCCATTTTATTTATAAGTATTTGCTTATTTAATGTTGGCTAAAGTCGACTTGATGTTACCTGATTGTCAAAAAAAATGCCCAGTACAAGAATCCCACCTGGATATTTTAACAAGTCAGGTTAGCATATCTCATTGTAGGTAAAGTAATATATCAAGTAAGTACCTTTGGCAGCGAGAGAATTGTGTAATAGACACTACGTAATGGCCCATTTAAGCTCAACGGGCAACGGGGTTGTGGGAAGTGCGCTCTTTCTAAAGAACCACGAGCACCAGTTTCACATAAGGAGAGGTGAGTTTAACAATGTTGTATCCTTAACATATTTCCTCAGAGGTCACATTAAAATCTTGATTTTCCTTGGGCGCTTCGCAAATTTAAAACTTTCTAATTACGTAATTAGCTCAGTAATATTTAGACATATCAAAACATCCTGATGTGTTGCAAGAAGAACACACCGGTTCATGATTAAGAACCTCCAAACCTCTGATTGGTCACTATGGTGAGGGGAGGGAAATTATACAATTCTACATCGCACTGTTGGTGTTCTTAAATAAATCTTGTTATTCTATATAACACCAGAGGGGTGTAACCATGCAAGAATGCATGGATCAGATATTCAAGCTGATTAAGGTGATGGGTAGGATCCGTTTCATGTCGAGATCTCATCAAGATTAATGAGAGCATGTTACTTGGGAAGAATGGGAAGGAGAAGATAGCTCTGTTACAGACTCATCCAGTCAACGCGGGCAGAGATGTCATAAGTTCACACGTTTAATTTCATAAAAACCTTTAATATAAAGAGAGCCTCGCCCATACAAACAGTTATCTCTGTGTTCAAGTAGGCTTATAGACCAACTCTTATCACCTTATTATTCCGATATTTACAGTAAGTGATGTACCATTTCTGGAGATCCGTTAAGTTGCAATCATCCGTTTTAGTTTAAGTGACACAATGATTTTTGCTGTACTTATTGAAGGTTCTTTACTTAACTACAAAATAATGCCAGAAGGAAAACCTACCAGAGGATAGCCGTGTTAAAAATAGATTTAAAAAATCTTATTGCTGTTAAAATAAATATTACTACAGGTCTACTTTCATTTGCAGGAAACTCTATTTTAAATCTTTTGACCCCATGTTGTTCGTTTCAATTATCTGACATATACATGGTTTATTACGAGGTTGAAATCTGCAAGCAAGATCTTATAATGCTCAATATACCAAAAATAGTACAACAAACATGAATTAAATCCTAGTTTGTCTAAATTTAAAATGTACTACCCTGACTGATCTCGGTAAATTGGTAAATATTTTTATCTCAGCCTTCAGTTGTATATGACTTCTAGGTAGTTTATTTACTGTTTCGTTATCCAGACGCCACAAATTAAGTACCAGAAAAAGTAAATGGAAAAAGGAAAATCTTTACAGTATGGGCAATAGTATAAATATTGCAACCATAATACATTATAATCATCCTATTGAACACTGTGTTGCGGGATTATGGCATTATTAAGAGAAATATACGGATTTTTATAGTACAATATTTACATGTAAATGTAGTGTGGTGTATCAGATAAAAAGTGTTCAATATTCAATACTTTAATTCCATCAGTTTTGATGATTATAAATGCAGTACTCTTTAAAAACATTACCTATTTCATTACTTGTGTTATTTACTTACAAAAACCCGCAGTATTCTAACTTAATACATAACGGTTTTAGACAGAAAGCATTTATAGGTAATAGTTACTGTTAAAAACATCAGTAGGTACATTAAAGTGGTTTTTGCTGTTATTAATAAAACATTGGTTAAGGGGTAAATACGCCCTATCTTGTGCAATTTTAAGTTTTTCTTTAACTATAAAAAGTAACTGATTTTCGTATTCTGTTTGTTTGAAGTATTAGAATATCTCATACATGTAACTTATGTAAAATATAACTGTACATAATGTGTTGCGCTATGATTTATATATATAATCATAGCTCAACACATTATGTACAGTAATATTTTATATATATATATATATATATATATATATATATATATATATATATAAGTTATTATATATAATATTTATATATATATATATATATATAAATTAAGGTTTTGTAAAAGTTTTAAGATGAATATGGTTTTTTTAATTTCTTTGTTATTTTAGCCTATTTCCAGTTATGAACCTAAACTATATCTATAAGCAGAAAATTTTTAAGTTTATTTTTATATTGCTTGATGCGATAAAAGATCACCTAGCTTAAAAAATTTAATTTTTAAAAAACTAAAACAAAAACAGAGAAAGAACGATGGAATTTTACTTAAATAAACAACATGACTTCTTCTTCTAATTCAATACTGGTACGTACGATAGCTCTTTACTATCTTCCTCTTCAAATTGGTCTTTTAAATTGCCTTTTAATTACATTTCCTGTTTGTGTTGTCTGCCATTTTTTGCACTTTTTTCGCACTCGTTCTACTTCTTCCATTGTACAAATCTGATGATTGCCTTGTCTTAGGCTACAATTTAAAAGTATCTTGCAGATTCATACTCATCCATTATTAAAACTACATACTGTCATACTTACTTCAAGTTTTCTTACCCTTACACTCCCAATATTGTTTTTAAGGTTATCTTATAACTCATAAATAACAATATTGATTGATTCGACTGGATTCTGAGTTTCAAAATTAAAATATTTTCTAGAAACTTCCTGCCTTACAAATATAGGTCACTGCCCTAAAGATACGTATTCAGTACTGATAGTGTTATATGAAAACTAGTATTGTGTAATATGTAAACATAGCATGTATTATGTTCAAAGAGTAGATTGATATTAATTTCAGCAAACGATCAAGTGATATACGGATATAAAAGTAATTTTAGCATAGCTTAAAATCGTTATATAGCTGTTCATTGTTGTTTCCTATATATTGTAGCATATAAAATAGTAAGAAAAACTATTTTTGTAACGTGTATACCTTATTCTATCAGATATTTAACTTTCGTTATAATCTCATAGTTTCCTGTATGTTTATGCATCAGAGTAATAATATGTGTAAAAGATAGTGACCATGGCTTTAACTTATATTTATTCGTTTCTGAAAAAGTCGAGTGAGATTTTCAAGCGGAAAACCAAGGAATTAAAGTTATTTGATACGTTTAAAGTTACTTATTGCGATTTAAACTGATCAAAGAGATAGATTTTTATGCAACTAATTTTGGACCAATTCAAAATCAAATTGCCGTATTTAAATACGCCTACTTAAGAGCCAGCCGTAGTGGAAGGATCTTGAGTGCTACTACATTAGATTAATACAGGACCTAAATCACTTTTATTCCTTTATTATTATTGTACTAATTAGATAATTTTCAATGTATAATTCTTTCAAATATAAAATAAATTTTTTTATTGTGCACTTTACAATTCTTTTCCAGCGCTAAAGAACAAAACAGATTTTAAATATTTTATAAATAGCTAATTAAAATTAAAATAGATTTACAAAGAATATGGATGTTTATTTTGTATGTCTTTAAAATAACCCCACGAAATTCTTCAATAAAAATTTAGGCAAACCATGTATCGTAAATTAGTTAATTAAATTTCATACAATGTAAATTTCGCAACCTAATCAGCCAGTATAATATAATATTTATTTTACATCCAATGTTCCGGAACTTAAATTATTGGGCGGAGTAACTACCTAATTGGCACGCGTATGAATTTTTTTTCTTCTAACCCTTTGTAGCAGCCCAACTACATAACCGATCAGACCTCGCGCGCTTTGTCCGTAAGTAAAATTTATCTTTTCGTATTATTAAATTAGCCCTTTGATGCCAAACGTATAAAATGAATGTAACGTAAAGTAAAGATGTGAATAGTAAAGTAAACTTACCCTTGAAGATCTTTTATTTTGCTTGATGGAGATGGATAAAGGTTGTGGCGTCGTCCTTATGGGTGACGAGCACGTTGTTATAAATAGTAATTTTTTATCATTAAATGGCTAATACCGTCGCGAATTTGTTTTATGCGAGTTTACGTAGCTGATGTATCTCACGTGATATGTTTGAATAGATGGCTACCACTTCCCAACACTTCTACTCCTCTTCTAAGAAATAACCGTTCTTAGACTACAGCTTCAATGTCTCGTGCCAAGACGGCCGACACCCGGGTTGTGAGTCTACCTATTGCGAAGGGAAGTTAAATATTATTGTTTTTGTAAAGTAAAACGTCGTACGCCATAATTCAATAGAACATTGGATATTTTAGGCCCACCTAGAAGATATACTTTTTAGTTATTATATTTATTTATTTATTTATCAAACGGTCAGTGCCATTTACACAAATGTACAAACAAGCAACTAGTACATACAAAAGTACAAATTACAACATAAGTTAACAACAATATTTACTAGATAGCTTCAAGATGTATATAAATAATTTTCCAACAAATAATTATTTTAAATACACAAATAGTAACAACAAAGAGTATAAAACTAAGCAACAATCAATCAATAATCTCTAACAACAGTTGACTTCAACCAACCCAAGAACAATACTGATATGTAGGTATATAAATGCTATTAACTACAATGGGACCAACTAGCATTTGATCTAAATACATTTTAAATGCTATGCCTAAGAACAAAAAGAAGATAAGACTAGAAAAAGAATAAGTATAAAATTTCCTGAATAATCACGAGTGCAATATGTTTTCCCTGAAGGTAGTGGTGAAGAGCCAAAGAAGTCGGCCCGTGCTGAAACAGAGTTCCCATGTCTCAGTAAACGAGGGATGATACTGTGGTAGCCGTAGCTGGTTAGCTGATGTGTCTTTCCAAAGAGGTCTCTCGACCTGGTGCCGTTCCGACTGGAACACGCAGATCTACCATGCCGAGGAGATCGGGGCAGTCGATACTACCATTTAGCAGTCTGTGCAGGAACATCAGGTCCAGATACCTTCTTCTTGACTCCAGCAGGGGCAGTCCAAGAGCATCCCTTAGCGTTGTCCACCGGAACCTCCCTATAGTTAAATTCCCAGCCGGACTCCAACTGTCTTCAAAAATCTTATCTGAATTCTTTCCAAGAGGTCACAATGGTTTTTCTGGAAAGGAGCCCACACCACGGACGCATACTCCAGATGTGGTCTGACCAGCGAGATAAGAGTGTCTCAATGAGGGGAACAGAAAGACCATCACGTGAGGCTCTTATGACAAATCCAAGGGAAGCGTTGGCTTTTTTAGAAATATGTTTCAAGTGCTCCCGAGGGTCAAGATTAGGTACCATTATTATTCCAAGGTCCCTTGCACTCTCCACTCGCTTCAGATGGGCACCTCCAATAGTATAACCATACTCAAGAGCTGACCGAGAAACGTGCAAATGTCATCACAAAACATTTGTCCGGATTCAAGTCCATGTCATTCAACACACACCATTCTACAAGACCATCCAAGTTACTTTGCAATCTACGGCAATCATCAGGACCAGTTATCTCACAAAGACCTTAGCATCATCTGCAAACAACAAGAAATTAGTTGAAAGCCTGTCGCCCACATCATTAATAAACAGGCTGAACAAAATGGTCCCAGGAGTGAGCCTGAGGTACGCCTGACAGAACGGGTATCGGTTCAGAAACTGCTCCCCCAAACCGCACTTGTAGATGTCTATTATTAAAGTAGGACTCAAACCAGTCAAGCAAAACACCATGGATCCAAGGCCTCAAGTTTTTTGATCAGGTGGACGTGGCTAATGCGATCAAAAGCCTTAGAGAAATCCAGGTAGACTGTGTCGATCTGAGTGTCCCTAGAGAAGGAACGGATTACAGTGTTAATGAAAAACAGCCAAATTAGTTGACGTGGAGCGTCCCGCAAAGAACCCATGCTGTTTCGGGACAAATAAAGCTCCTCAAAGAAAAAGAAATGAAATCCAAAACGTTGCTTTCAAATATCTTGGCCAGACACGACTTGTATAACTACAGGTCTGTAGTTTTGAACATTCCCCAAGTCACCAGATTTGTGAATTGGAGTAACATAAAACCAGACTTAAGATTCTGGGGGAAAACTCCTTTACTCATCAAAAGATTGAAAAAAAATAGTGAGGTGGGGGGCAATTGCACTAGAGCAATATTTTATGACTCTGGGTGGTATACAGTCAGGGCCAGAACCCTTGTAGGGGTCCAGAGCTTCAAGCCTTTTTTCCATATCATACAATCAACAAAGCACGCATACAATGACAAGCTTGCATTTGACTGAGGAGGGTATGTAGAGGATTACTTCTTGGCAACCGGTACAACAGATGCAAAGAATCTGGAAAAAAAGTCACACATTATTGAAGGATCTTGCGTACTAAACGTCATTGTAAATCAATCTTGATGGTATCCCCCCAGGTTTTTTTTCTTTGACAGTTCACATGCGCCCAAAAAGCCTTGACGTTTTCCGGGATTGCCGAATTCAACCTCTGAATATATGAATCGTAACACACCCTAGCGAGAACACTGCATGACCTTCTCAATCCACAAAAACGCCAGTAGTCCTCATCTCTAAGAGTGGATTTAAAAGTCTTATGAGCAATCTTCTTCCTGGGTAACCAAACTCACCAATTCCTTCGAGAACCAGCGTGGAAACGTTTTACTTCCAATATATCTTATGGGGGAATTTTCAACGATGACTTGTCCCAGTTTGTTGGCAAAAGCCCATGAACGCAGTCTCCACATCATCACAATGAACAGGGTAGGGAGTATCCTGAATCCATGAGAAGACGTTATCCATATTGCACCTATTTAAGTCCTTTTGAAATCGCTTAGGATTCCGTTGTATAGAGGAAGAAACTCCGAAGTTAATTTCCAGGGCAGGATGATGTCTGTCCTGCTGCAATACTGTGTCAACGGCAGGGCTCACCGAGGTACACTTCATTGAGGCTAAGATCAAGTCCAAGATGACTCCCCCTCTCGTTCAGAGTAACTGTTATATTGTTGAAGATCTAATGTTGTGGCCATGTCAAAAATGTATTGGGCACTTAAATTAAAATTGTTACCCATCTTCATATTGCGCCAGTCGATCATTGGAAGATTGAAGTCCCCCACTATGATAATGTCACTATACTTCGAACGCTCAGTAAAAGCTTCTTCAACTGACTCACAATAGGCAGCATAGGCAACCGGGGGGATGATTTGGTGGAATATAAACCCCACCCACCACAACGCAAAAATTCAAACAACCGACTGCTACAAACAAAGATTCAATTTCAGGTGCGGAGTTATGGACTGACCATGATTTCAACTCCTTGCACACTGCCACCAAAACACCCCCACCGCTCAGCTTGGAGCTGGTTTCTTCATTCCTATCCTTATTCGATAAATATTATAATTGTTCAGACCCAATTCCTCGTTTCCTGATGTCTTCATTAAGATTAGTTTCACAAAAAACAAGTACATCGTAAGCCCACAAAGGAGCTAAAAACTTTAAGACTTGAAAGTTTATATCTAAGACCATTCACATTCTGATACAACATACAAAGAGGCCTCTGACCGTTTGAAAGTTCCTAGTTTTTTTATTTTTCTGTACAATTGTTGGAACTCCATGCACAAACTTAATAGTTAAATTCACCTCCCCAGCAGAAGTCCTTGACTGAAGCTCTTCTCTCAACTTTGCTAGGTGAAGACGCTCTCTTTTAGTTTCTGTCCCTACCTAAAGACAGCTTAGCAAAAGACTCGTCCAAGGCTCTTACCACATTTTCATCGAAACTCTCTATTATCTTCCTAGACTTAAAACTGGTCCTTTAGAATCACCTTTAGCGGGCGACACCCACCTTGGCTATTGGACCACGCCCCCCAATCTGAACGCCTTTAGGTTCTTTGTATCAACACTCGGACACACCGTAGAGACCACAGTCCGAACCTTTTCCAGATCATATTTCTTCCGATCACTTGCATCCTTTGATTTAGATTCGGGAAGCTCGTAGATTATAACATTAGAAAGGCATTTTGAGCGTTCATTTATTTCCCGAAGAATTTCCTCAGTGGCTGATTCCCCCCGGCGCAGATTGAGCTTGCATATCAGATACCTTTGTTTCTAACACGGTGATTCGAGACTCAGACTCCGTTAATCGTGGTTCAAAAGAATCCAACTTGTTGTTTAGAGCCTTTTAAATCGTTTTTTATATCAGCAACGTCAGAGGACACTGTCTTGATAGAATCTAATGTTGCTATCAGAGTTGACATTTTCGAGGACAAATCAGATATCTGGGATAACAATCTGTTAATTGGCTGATCAGCAATGCGTACGCAGTCCACACGATTGCAAACCCATTTTTCATTATTGTCACTGGCGTATTTAGAATACTCAGATTTAGACATCCGCACGCACTCAATATGAAACCAACGCTCACACTCGTTGTCACAAGCAATTCCATCGTCAGAATCAAGTACCTTTTATTAAACAAACAGGGCAGGTTTCCTCACAAGTCGTAGCCATTGCAACCAGAGATAATGAGGACTTTGGCCTTTTTATTATTTTTATTTTATCAGATATATAATGACAAAGACCCACATGTCGCTATTCAAATCTCCACAATAATGATCACCAAGCTAATCTATAATCCATAGAATTTTTTCCGTAATTCGCAAGAATAACTAACTTTTCATATAGTATAATAACAGAACCCCAGTTGAAGCTACTCGATCCACCACAATAGTGATCCCTGTGCAAAAGATATATCTACCAGAATTCTTGAGAATTTCATATAGTGCTAACTTCATAAAAACCGATGTACGATACAGATGGCAGTGGCAAAAAAAAACCAGCGCAGGTTCGTTCAAGTGCGACGCAGTCCAATCCAACACATATGCAGGCAGACAGACACTGGTGTTATTGACAATACAAGACTGATCGAATTTGCTAAAACTTGTTTATTAGTAGAAAATCAAAAGAAAAGACTGTTCATTTATAACCTTATATGCATGACAATTTAAACAATTAGGCACATATAAACTTACACAATATCAAGCCTAATAATAGTAGCAAATAATAGTTGGAGCACTAGTCAGAGCAGACAAGCAAATCGGCCATCTTGAAGCAAAAGAAATATACTAATTGCTATATTTCTAATTGGCAGCAACGTGGCATTACATAACTTTTTTCCTTTACCATCTAAAAGTGGTGCTTTTAAGTTTTCGTAATTAAACTGAACTTATAATTAAACTTTGTATTTCTAGTATTTATTACTACGACCTCAGAAGTCACCACCCCCATGTGTTTATCGTCATACGGTACACATAATAATATTGCGCGAATCTGCTATTGAAGTTGCCTACTCTGCCATCAACTGGGTGAAACTGAGTGAAAACGCCACAATGCCTGCCATTAAAATAAATATTTGTCTAAAGACGAGTTGGTATTTGAACTGATATCTAGAGATATTAAATTAAATAGTGACAGTACAGTAAATGAACTCAGAAAGTCCTTAAGGCAGTGTTTGAGAAACAATATTTTACCTACTCCTAGTAGCCTATTAAAAATAGACCACAATCAGGAAGTAAAACTTCTCAGTGAAAAAGTGATATTATTAGAACATGGGTGCAGTGAATTGAACAGTGCTAGTTCACCTTTAGAAATCACCAAATTCCAAGAAAAGTGTAAACATTTAATAAACCGTTTTATTTTTTAGACAACCAGCTAGAACTAAGTTCTGTACATAGTGAAACTTTAATCAGCTTTAAAGTGTAGGCTAGTAAATGTTGAACAACAGTTAGCTAAAAACTTGCTACCTACAGTGAACCTAGAACAGCTAAAAGTGTTAGAAGCCAATTTTAAATGAATCATTAGAACAAGATGAGGCTATGGAACAGGCAGTGAAAAGAACAAATAGGCCCTATTTCTGTACAACCACCAACAATATCAGAGCCTACTGCCAGTACCCCCCCACTTTGCCTATAATGGCCTATTTATAATGCAAACAATGATTGTATTAGTCAACCTATGTCTGTTTTAAATATGTTTTAATAAGTTAAACAACCCTGTAGAATGTTATTTACAAAATTTTACAGTAACAAATGGTTTTAGTAGTACCTGAGCTAATAAACTTTTTGAAAACTTTGTTAAAACTAAAATGTGAAACTAGCCTATCAGAAAATGAAATTTTAGCATTGTTACCATGTTATGCAAAAGGTCCAATTTTAGCCAAAATAATACAGTGTAAGTCTGTCATGCCAAATGTCAACTATCTAACCACAGGAATTAATTAGTGCTTTTATCCCTGTAGGCCTAATTGAAAGACTGAGACTAGATTTAGTTTATAAGGCCACAAAGGTTTGATGAGCCACTGTATGAATACATCTATGACATCAAAGAGCTCAGTCAAGTTTTTATTGTGTAACATAAGTGAACAGGACTTGGTAACTTGTATAAAAAGAGTATTAAGCCTACAGATAGAAATAAGTTAATTTTTGAAAACAATCCCATTTGTTTTACAGATTTGGAAAATGTGTGTATAGCTAGTAACAATATAACCTTTAATGATAACATAAGGGACAATTTAAGTAAGACATATGTTAACAACATGTATCCACCACATGTTGAACTTAGAAAAAGTAGGCCTACTGTCAAAAACCCAAAGTTATGTTTCAATTGTAATAGGCCTGGTCACTTAGCAAAAAATTGTTTTAGGAATCCAAAAAACTAGTCGATAGGGAGTGGTATTAACACACAACACCTAAAAATATCCCTCCCCGGTTTCATAAGTTTAAGAATAATAATTTTATAAATAGTAATACAGTAAGAAAAGAAAAACACTATTTTATGAGAGTCTATGGTAAGGTAATTAAAAATTGGAGTAAATTAAACTATATAAAACCTAATTTAAGACTAAATGTTAGACAGTGTAACAATATGCCTTTAATTGAAGCTATAGTGGGTAAAAATGTAAAAAAACAAACTGCTTATTAGATACTGGTGCTACAAGAGATATAATTAGTAAAGAATTTTATGATGATAGCCTATTGTTGAATAAAAATGTTTCTAATTAATGAAGTCAGATGATAGAATGTTTGCTGCAAATAAACACTGAAATAAAATGTTTTGGTTACTGTTATGCTAAGATAAAAATTTCTAAATTTGTTGGAAAGTAAAATTTATTGTATGTATAATAATTTAAAATGGGACATTGTATTGGGAAACCCATTTATATCTAATAGCAAATTAATTTTAGATCTTGATGGAGATTCATGTTATTTTAAATTCAATTGTAATGAGAAAATAACTATTGTCAGACAACAGCCTTTTGAACATGAAGTAAACAGCATTGATGTAAAAATAGGGTGCACTAGAGCTGAGGCTGAGATACAAAACCTTATAGGGGATTTTCCAAATGTTTTTAATCCAAAATTAGGAGAGGCTCTAGATTTGGAAGTGAGATTAGTTCTAAATGACCCCCACACCTGTAAATATTAGGCCTTATTTTATGAGCCCTCCTACTGTAAATAAGATGAAAACAATAATACAGGATTGGTTGGACCAAGGAATAATTGAACCCAGTACTTCAGCCTACTCCAGTCCAGCCTTTTTTAAAACCAAAAAGGACAGACTTGTAGTCAATTATACCGAATTAAATAAAAAGTTACAGAAAATTGATTTTCCCATTGGTGATTTAAATAATTATTATCAACATCTTAGTGGAGCCAAATATTTTCAATAATAGATTTAAGAAAAAGTTTTTTGCAATGTCCATTATCACCTGATAGTCAAGATCTTACCTCATTTAGCTATATTTGGTAAATATAAATTTAAACGAGTACCCTTTGGTTTACATGTTGGTAGTGCTGTATTGTCCGCCTATCTGATAAAGTCCTAGACAATATAAAATTTAAATATGTGATACATTTTTGTGATGATATCTTAGTGTACAGTAAAGACCTTGATTCGCATTTAGTACATGTCAGAGAGATTGTAAATAGACTAAGCAAACATGGCTTAAACGGCAAACCTAGAGAAAGCAAAGTTTTGTTTTGAGGAAATCTCCTTTTTGGGGGAACTTAAAAAAAATAATACAGTAACTATAGATCCCGAGCGAACAAGGAGTATAAGAGAATTTATGCCGCCTAAGAACGCCAAACAAATTTCACAGTTTTTAGGTATGACCAATTTCTTTTCAAAAATTTATAAATAATTATGCCGAATTATGTAATCCTTTAAATCGTTTAAGAAGGAAAAATGCTAAATTTGTTTGGACAAGTGAATGTCAAGATTCGTTTTTTAAAAGTTAAAAGAAGCTATAATGAATCCTCCTGTACTCCAGTTAGCCGATTTTTCAAAGCACTTTATAGTAATGACAGATGCTAGTGGAATAGCCGCAGGTGGTTGTTTGTTACAGGAAAACGCCAAAAATGAATTAATGCCAATAGCCTATTACTCTAGGAAATTTACTGATGCCGAATTAAAATATACTGTTTATGAAAAAGAAGCTTTGAGTGCACTAAATTTGCATAGAAAAATGGCACGAATTTTTTAGAAGTAAGAACCTTTAAATTAATAACTGATAACCAAGCTTTATCCTATGTCCTCAATCACAAAAGGAAGGTAGGTAGACACTTGCCCGGTGGATCTAGAGGATTTTGAATTTGCCATTTGAGGTGAATTTAAAAGTTCCACCGATAATGCGCTGGCAGACGCCCTTTCACGTATGTTTGAGGGCGAGTCGACGGGAACAGCTGATCCGAGCCCCAGTGACTGCCGGAACGTTCCAGACCAGGATAAAAATAGATTATCGATTTCCTTCTGCCATTCAAACTCCTCCCGAAGGCAAACATGTAAACGAACCATCTAATGTAAAGCCTAAAATGCAGATAAATAATAAGTGCAATAACAAGGATAATTTGTGGTTGTTAATTAATGATTTGCCATTAGCGTTTAAAGATTTAGAAAAATATCAACTTCAAGATAAAGAAACTCAGCGAATCATTCAATCTGTAAAAAGCAATAGTAACAATTTATGTTATTTTATAAAAAACAATTTACTGATGTACAAAAGGAATGTAAAAAAGTAAGAGTAAGATATTTTTGCCTGTACAGCTAACTGATTTAGTATATGAATTCTTCCACAGTTCTTTAATATGAGGTCATTTAGGCATTGCTAGAACGCAAAGAAAAATTAATCAGTATTTTTATAGACCTGATTTAGACGAAATTATAAAGGCAAAAGTCAAAGAATGTAATGTTTTGTAAAATGAGTAAAGTGTGCCAAAGAAAATATGAAGGCGAATTAGTATCTGTGCCATTTAAGAACAATATGGATTGTTTATTCATAGATCTTTTAGGTCCCCTTAGTGAGAACTAGAAACAGCAATGTATATTTACTTGTAGTTGTAGATGCCGCTAGTAAATTTTCTATGGCTAATCCCTTTGAGGGAATGTAAGAGTGCTGAAATATGTAATAAATTAGACCGCATAATTTTTAAACAAACTTTTCTGTACCTAGAATAATAGTGTCAGACAATGCCGCATATTTTACATCACTATATTTTAAGAAGTTCTTATTTAAGAATTTTATTGAACACCCGTAGACTAGCGCCTTACAGGGCTAATGGAAATCAATCAGAAGGCATATTAGAAACATATCTACATTATTACGTAGTTTTTCTATCACAACTGTCATAGTAATTGGGATAATGACCTAGGCTATATACAATTAAGTTTAAACACCACATATAATGAAAGCACAGGTTTTGCTGCCTTTGATTTAATGTTTAATCATTCCTGTAATAATGCTTTATCTAATTTATGGAAGCTAAATGATCTAATTGGTGAGAATTTGTCCAAGGAAACTGTTGTAAACAATTTAAAGAGAGCTGTGGTGAATGTAAAAAGGAGTATAGCACATAACAGTAATAGACAAAAGTACTCAGAGCAAAATGTAAAACATCCCTTTAAGTTGCATTCCTTAGTATGGATTAGAACCCACTATTTAAGCAATAAGGTACAAAAGTTTTGTGCAAAATTAGCACCAAAATATGTAGGAATTTATAGAATTTTATATTTTTTAAGCCCTGTAACTTGTATTGTACAACACACTGAAAAATGTTTTGAATGTAAAAAAGGTTCATATTGTAGATTTAAAATTAAATTAAGACCTGTTCTGTATAAAAAAAAAAAAATTTGTAGCATCCCTAGCTTAAGGAACCACTTGCTGCCAAATTTAAAAGATAAGATAAAATCCAGGAAGTTAACTGTTTGGTGAATTCTTAACGAATGTGTCAATGGAAATAAAATATAGAAAAAGAATTTTGTAAATAGACTTAGTGTAAAGAAATGAGACAAAGTTGATCCTGACTGTTTGTAATGAGGGAACCAAATATGAAAAATTGTCTGTGTTTTGTATGTATGCCGAAATGTTGAATTTTGTAGATATATTTGAAGTGTTAAAATTCATGTAGATGTAAGATGTATAGGATGTTGTATGTAAATATATATATATATAAGAGTGATGCAGTATTAATAAGAAATGTGAGACTTAGCTTCTCGTGAGGGGACGTTTCATTCCAAAGTATTCGATCCATATTGGTAACTTGTCCGCAAGTCTCAGGGTATTTAATGGTAAAACACTATACACAAAACACTGGTATGAATGCAAAAAAGAAGTATGAATGTGGCGCCTATATAACAAAACACTAAACTACACTTGTTTACGATTTAATCGCCTTAAATGCCCTTATTCTTGCAACGACCCGCAAATTCTAAAACGCTGCAACGTGCACTGCATGAAATAGTTTTGTCTAAATTGATTTTCTGTTTTTGGTCCCTAAGCGAGCAGTCATAGAACTGCATTGGCATGCGATCTAGCGGATTTTATAGGAAACTTTTGAAACCCCGCGCTATCGTATTGTTATGGTTGAATTTGAATTTATGTAATGAATAAAAGGTTGAATTAAGTTTGTTATTTAGAATATGTTTAAAGTAAAGCGACTAACTAGGTTGCGAAATCAAAACAGGGGGATATTCTGTACCGTAAATTAGTTAATTAAATTTCATACAATGTAAATTTTCGCAACCTAATCAGCCAGTATAATATAATATTATTTTACATCCAATGTTCCGGAACTAAATTATTGGGCGGAGTAACTACCTAATTGGCACGCGTATGAATTTTTTTCTTCTAACCCTTTGTAGCAGCCCAACTACGTAACCGATCAGACCTCGCGCGCTTTGTCCGTAAGTAAAATTTATCTTTTCGTATTATTAAATTAGCCCTTTGATGCCAAACGTATAAAATGAATGTAACGTAAAGTAAAGATGTGAATAGTAAAGTAACTTACCCTTGAAGATCTTTTATTTGCTTGATGGGAGATGGATAAAGGTTTGTGGCGTCGTCCTTATGGCGACGAGCACGTTATGTTATAAATAGTAATTTGTATCATTAAATGGCTAATACCGTCGCGAAATTTGTTTTAGGCGAGTTTTACGTAGCTGATGTATCTCACGTGTTGTTTGAATAGATGGCTACCACTTCCCAACACTTCTACTCCTCTTCTAGAAATACGTTCTTAGACTACAGCTTCAATGTCTCGTCCAAGACTACCTATTGCGACTTTAATATTTATTGTTTTGTAAAGTAAAACAAGAACATTGATACTTTTTAGTTATTATATTCTAATTGGCAGCAACGTGGCATTACATAACTTTTCCCTTTAACCATCTAAAAGTGGTGCTTTTAAGTTTTCGTAAATAAACTGAACTTATAAGTAAACTTTGTATTTTCTAGTATTTATTACTACGACCTCAGAAGTCACCACCCCCATGTGTTATCGTCATACGGTAACAACCAGATTTGGTTTAACATTGTTCTTTGAAGAGCTAAAATCGGTTTTGCATTCAGTATAACCGGCATCGACATTTAATTAATAATAATTAAATTAATGTTTTCTTTGAAGTGATTAGAACAATCCATTAGCAATGTCCAGATCATTTACTCAAACTCTATTGAAAAGGTATTTTAGAGAATATACGATAAGGCCACCATTGTTTATTCATGTAAATTTCCCTCTTATTAATATCTGCGATCAAAGCATTCTGCCGACCGTACTCTTTGTAACATAAGTGCACACTAAAGAGCATTTATCTTACATAGTTATCGTTCCTCACTATTATATTTATTAATAATTAAATTGTATGTGTCCCATTACTGAATGTTTAGTGATTTCGGAAGTTGTAATTTGATTATGTAATAACTATGCATTTCAAGAAAATATCCTTTTCAATTTGAGATTTTTCTTCATGGCCAGTGATTACTTCATATTAACACGATTATTAAAATAATAATTAGTAAAAATAACGATAATTTGATCTCCAATAAGGTTTATGTTGGCCGAATACATGCCATTACTTCTGCCATTACAGTTCTCCAGACGTTACACAGCTCATACCATATACTATCTTATTCCTGAGCATCACATAATTTAACATTTCTTAATATGTCAACGAGTGTATAAAAATTAAATTTTAGAAATAATATCACATTTAATGCGTGAAAAAGCTTCACAACATTGGCAGAAACTATATGAGTGAAATTTATTTTCATATGACTAAACATTTTAGATTGCTACTCACAATTAAACTTACCGAAAGAATTATTTAAAACTTGCTCGTAGTATTAATTTTTTGTTTTTTAAATATAGTTAATTTTTTTCATACTTTGACATGTGTTGTACCTGTATCAACATAAACGGAATGAATTTGCATCTAATACTTTATCGATATTAATCAATATTTGCTATTTACCTACGCTATATGTCATTACATGTTTACATTTGTTAACCTGAAAATGAACATTGGGTTTAAAATTAAGGTAAACGTTTTCAAGTGTAATCTATTTAATAAACTATATTCATTCATTTACGTTGCCATATTATTAACATATCTCAACAATCATTACTGTAATTGTATATGTGCTGTATATAGCTGTATATTCCATGTTTAAGAGTAAACGAGGCTGAATTAAAACATTTTTCGGCAGAGTTTTGTAAGACATACGTAATTATTAGTATAACAAAATTCATAGAATCAATGTACAGATAGTTGCTAGTTTACAAAAATTAGTAGTAAATGTTATAGTTAATTAAATTAAACATAAATTGTAATGAATAAATTAATATTAAACATGTGTTCAAAGTGTTAAGGTATTAAAATTTGTGCTCAATATTTCGATTGACGTTATGCATTGTTAATTAAGATTTTAATCTATATGATGAGATGCTATTACGAATCAAATATGTGTTGGTCCATTTGAGGGTGTTGTATTGCCAATCGAACCTATTATTAAATCCTCTCACAGCAGCCCTTGCTCATAATATATTATAATATTTCACAATCTAAACAAAACCAACCTTACAAACCTTACAGTATGTGTTATAAATGTGATACACCAGTTATAAACGTTTATGGGAAGGAGAGCTTAGGGACCTAATGTAGAGAGATAACAATTTTCATTAAAACGAACATTTTCCACAAATCAATAGCTGAAATTAATAACATCCAGATAATAATCTACCTGCGTCTTGTCAAAATGTACAGATGATGAAGTAGTTACATGAATGGAGATTCCATCACTAATGGAATGGAAATCTTCCTTAATATTTAAAAGACTCTGGGATGGCTTGGAACATGTCAAAAGTAGAAAATGTGATAAAATCAGTTACTATAGTTAAATACTTTGTGCACCATACTCTGAGTATGAAACGAAAAGCCCTTATTAAAATTGTGTCTTTGTCTTTCTGTCTCTCTGTCTGTAATAGCGATGTAAGTTTTGTGTTCCTTTGAAGACACATCATGAAGCTTTCCACAATTAATAATCAAGGAAACTCTTAATTTGAGGTGGAAAATCTTAATATACATGCCGCGCTGGCTCACGGTATACTTGATTTTAATTTAATATGAATTAAAATTTGAATGTATGTACCCAAAATGTAATAGTGCTATAAGATTTTACACAAATCATCGATTTATATATATATATATATAATATATATATATATGTATGTATGTATATATATGTATATATATATATATATATATACATTAAATTTTTATAAATGGCAATAGCTTTATTTAATTTCAATAAACATTCAATCACAAAAAGTACTTGCTCCGCAGTGACTTGAACCCGGATCTACTTGCCGGTTGAATGTGCTACCATTACACCACAGAGCCCTTACATTTTACCAATACTTTTTATTACATATATATATGTTTATTGAAATTAAATAAGGCTATTGCCATTTATAGAAATTTAATGGCGGCATACATGCTTAGGGCCGTCTCAAACATTTGCGTGATCCATCATGTAAACACAATAAAATAACTGACAATTTTGTTGTTCTATTGACAAAGTAAATGACAAATTCTTAATTTTAACAAGTCAAGCTACTGCAAAATAGCTCTTTATTACACTTAACTTGCATTACAATAGAAATTAAATCACGAGCATGTTATTGTAAACAAAATGCTGTTTAAACTTAAACAAACTTAAACATAGCATTTAAAGCATCCCATTTTTTACAAAATATGTATTAAAATTTTTATCAATAAAAAGGAAATATCATACTCTCTAACATTACACCCCCACATTTCACTTTAGGAGGGTTCAATTCGGACACGTTTATACCATCTAGTTCAACCTACATTGGGTACAACCATCTGGGCAACCCCACGAGTGTTCAGGAGGGGCACATCAACCGAAAATTTAGATATGTTCCGATAATAGGATGGATAGATAGGGTTGATAGTTCTAGCCTATTACGGAGGACGACTGCTGGACTAAACATGGTATGTATTCCCTACATTATAAGACTGGAATAGAGCCAGGCTCCTCCTCTTTCAAGGTGCTATGATTGAGATATATCAGGATATAACAGGAGGTGACCCCTAACATCAACCTTATCCACCCTTAAAAATCTCACTATTCTAGAAGCAATTACAACGTGTAAAGGAATGCAGTGGAAAGTGCAATTTGGGTTAGCCCCTACATTTAAAACTCTCATATCGTCATATAAATGTGGTTTCTGGGGGTTTTATATCCGATTATCTTCACATTCAATGATATTGTGTAAATGGAACATAAATATCAATCATAAATAAACTTACAACAAATGATTAAGAAAGTTTGTTATTATTTTTTTCCAGAGTGATTTTCTTTCGGAACGTGGAAATTGTGTGGAGTATACTACAAACTAACATAGGTTGGTTATATTGTTATAATCGCTGATAACAATCTAACCATGACACAGAGTACCAAAAAGCCAATTGAATTAAATTTTTAACTGGGAAAATTTATATATTTTTTGTAAGAAAGTTTACACAATTTTTGGTATTTACACAATTACACCACAATAAAAAATCAAGTGCGTTTTGTCCGTTATATCACTCGATATTATGAATTTTTACTTGCGTCACGATAAAAATCCATTAGTAATTTTAATTCCATATTTTTTACCAATACTTTTTATTATGTATATATACATATATATATATATATATATATAATACTTTTGAGATATTTTGAGCCTTTTTTGGGCTCTTTTTTGGCATCTAAAGCCATATAATTTCTTATGAAATTATTTACAAATAATCTTAATTTATGACATTTGTGATGAAGTTATACACAAGCTGTTAAAAGTGACTAATGCTGAAGAGAGTTTGGCCGCTGACGTGGGGGTATTCGAATGCAAATATACCAGAAAAGCCATAGAAGATGTAATACATGTTTGTGCGGTTCGAATAAGGTTTAAAGTCTTCATTATAATACTTATTCTGTTCAAATCAAAACATTTATGAAATGTTCAAACTATTTCAATAAAAATTTAATTTCCTAAATATACGTTTTTGCTCTGGTAAAACCACAAGTGAAAAGCTAATCCTCACAAACTCCTAAAACTCCCCGGCCTTCCAACTCGAATCCTTATGAAAAATTAAATGTCTAAAATATCACTTGAGAATAAGCATTTGTTACTTGAGAAAATTAGTCTTTACTAAAATCAAGCTGACAAAATAAGTACTCAACAGGGGTGGACACTCATGTTATTTCCACTTCGCATAAAAATTGCTAAAAACCAATGAAATTGTAATTCTATATATCATTCACACATTTTATTTAAGTAATCTGTTAGAGGTCTAGTGGGATTCAGAGATAACTACAGATAACCCTAAAATCTTATGTGTAAAGCAACGTCTTTCATAAGTGCTTATTTAGATTGACACTTCGTGTGTACTTAAGTGGACGTTTGTCGTGTACAGTAATAAATCTTACTAATGAAGATATAGCACACCTAAGTAGTACTTGGACTGGGAAGACAAATGCTTAATACAGCCTACGTAATGGCCAATTTAAGAGGAACGAGCTGCACTTAAAAGCTACGACGTCTAAGAAATGTTAACAATATTGACACTCCAGACCTGTGATTTACTTCTGCTAGTCTTACAAAAGTCGTTAAAATGATGGAGGGATTTTAATTTGTGATAAAATATTTTTTACACCACAATGATCTTTAATTTTTGTAAGCAAAAATAAATTAAAATCATAGAGATTAATCGCTACTTATTACGAGTATTATATATTAAAATTCACGTATTATTCTACTATAAATAATTTATAATGCAATTTTACATATTTCGTTTGTAATTATTCGACTTTCTTTGAAGCAAAGGTGTCTTTTACAAAATTTAGAGAGATATAATATGATTAAATAACCTAAAATTCAGATTAATATGTTTTGTATGAAATATGTCTAGCTCATTAGATCATTATACCCGTTTAGATCATTATATTTACATAAATATGTATTGGCTTTTATTTCAATTGAATTAAAAGTAATAAACTATACTGAAAATCAAATGCAGTAGACTATACTTATCTATACATTTAATGGATTCAAATATTTCATAACTTTATAAATAATTATTCTACTCAGTACTTCTACTTATACCTTCTAAACTTATTTACCCTTAAGTTTAGCTATACTCGTACGTAATCTATATCTGTACTATTGTATAAAGAATGGTGTGTGTATGTGTGTGTTCGTGTTTATATACACCATCAAGGTCAATAACGTTAATTTATTAGAATTACATAAAATAATACATTTGCCATTTGAAAAGTTAAACTCGCATGGAATATAATTTGCTATAAATAGTTGTGTGTGTGTGTGTGTGTCTGTGTGTGTTTGTGTTTGTGTGTGAGAGAAAGGGAGAGAGGGAGAGAGAGAGAGAGAGAGAGAGAGAGAGAGAGAGAGAGAGAGAGAGAGAGAGAGAGAGAGAGAGAGAGAGAGAGAGAGAGAGAGAGCATGGACATTCTTAGGATCCCTGTTTTCGTATGTATGTATGATTCTTATTTCAGGAATCTCTCCGTTTATTATATAATCCTCCTTTGACGTATACCCATACATACTGGAGAGTTTGGGTGGATATATTTAAAGGATACACTACTTGATCAATAATCTGTGAAATATAAAATTACCGACAAAATAAAAAACGCAAAACATATAAATTTGTCTACGTAATAAAAGAAAATCACAAGAGCTGTTTGAAATGAAAATAAAATACACTAAAATCGTGGTCTTAGAGTTACCTTTACACAGGTAACTTAAGGTATTAAAGTAGATTACGAGTTTCACTAATTCGGAATTACTATATGACATTTAAGTCTAAACATATTCCTATAGAATATATCTTACAATCAAAATCTAGGTGTGATACCTAAATAAGACCTACATTGGGGTCGAAAACAGTTCCAGAGGACTTTGTTGCTGTGAGCTACCTTATCGGGGTGTGTGAAGATATATGATTACATATGAAGACCCTGAATTAATTTGCGTTTTAGGGAATAACATTGGATAGGCGTAGCTTTGTATTTACTATCTACCTTCTTCGTTGGAATCGTTTAAAACTCAAACCGCTCTTAAGAAAATTCTCTTAAGAACCAGGTATACAGAGAATACATACGCGAGATTAAAAGACCACTACGATTTAGAGTAAAAGAATACAAAGAAATTTCCCAGAAGAAAGCGAATTGAAACGTCTTAGACTGCTTAAAACTGGTGGTCGGAAAAATGAAGATAATACATTGTCAAGAGAACTGATTGAGTCTTAATAGATAAAATTAGTAACTCAATTTATCTGGTGTGTCGGTTTCTTCAGTGTGTTTGCTCTGTGCAGTAACATAGATGATATTTCATCTGATCACGTTGGACCTTCATATGCTCGATGATTTTGGCGTTCATCTAGCTCTTTTGTTAACCATAACCAGGGATAGTTCATTGACACCTATTGAACTGTTTTAGTTTTATGCCTTCTCAGCCTTATAGTAGTTTTTTTGACGTCTGAAAGAGAGGGCAGATTCCAATTTCTAAAACGTAGTGTAATATTTTTGCAAATTTACGAAAACCTGCTGTTCTTTCAAATAATTTAATGTGAATTATAAATTAAGGGTACATTTCGTGTTTCAATTTAAAAGTATAAACATTCTATATCCAAATTCAAATGAATGGAAGGCGTTATGTCAAAACTAATTTACGGCCAGCTCAAAGTGGAACTTCTGTAGAATAGCATTGCTTCTTAAAACAGAGAATATAAGTTATTTATTTTAAATTATCGTTGAAATATGTTTAACATGAATCATTGTTTACAAGTAAGCGACTAACAGGTATAAAGGTTTTATGAGACAATAGCACAATGAAAAGTATAAAATAAAACAATAAGAAGTAAATTGAACTGACTTCTACAAGTGAGCTTTCCGACACGTACTCTCTATATGGATATGCATGAGGATACGCGTCCGAGGCTAGCAATGTTAAAATGATCAGTGAAGTTCACAGCAGACTTTGTGAACCATGCTCACACACACACACACACACACACACACACACACACACACACACACACACACACACACACACACACACACACACACACACACACACACACACACACACACACATGTGAATATATATGTGAACACAGGGTAGTGAAATTTGGTGAACTACAGAGAGCAGAACAGAATTCATCCCAACTGATACAATATTGTTGTGTAACAGTGAATCCTTCCCATATTTTTAACCAGTGTGTATCTGGTAATATCCACCAGATATTTATAATATCTGGTTAGATATAAATGAATTTTATGTGTTCTCTTAATTCAGTCCTTCTGATAGTGAATGTTAAAAAATCCTTTGTTATAAAGTAACAGTGCATGTTGATAATTGTTTGCACTTCATTAAAACTTACACATAGTATTGTAGAAGTTTTTAAAACTATTTGAATCAATCCTTTGTTTACATCTTCCACGTCATTACAATTATGAACAAACATATTTAAATATATAATAAATATAATGCAATTATTGTAGCTTATTCCAATTTATAACCCAATATGAAGAACAGCAAAAGATAATTACTGTCCTAAGGATATTAAATACATTTATAGAATAACTGTATAATTGCTTTAATCCCACGCGTAACCTATGAGTTGCATGGAAAATGTAGACAAATGTATTATGTGTTTTTCCTGAATAAAGATGATTGTAACTTGAACTTGAAAAAAGTTAGAAACGTTGGTTTATTATTCCTATTATCAAAATTAAATTCTGACATGTAATGACTATCTACCGTGAACTAAAAATATCAATCATGTTATCGAACGTCTCGAAATAATATCATTACATCATAAGTATGTTTATCGGTGCATACTCTTTGGAAAAAAACGTTAATGAAATATCAAATATAACATTTAATACTGAACCAAGGAAGTAATAAGGCAATCGTGATTACACAGTAAATTGCATCATTGGATTTAACACTTAATTTTTAGTAATAATAAATTTGCATATTTATTGCTTAAAAATAACCCTATTTAAGATTAAGAAGAATATGACTCTCATTTAATGGAAGTTGAACATGCCAGGTTAACATATATTACTGAAGGTACAGTAACATATCAAGTAAGTACCTCTGGCAGCGAGAGAATCGTGTAATAGACTCTACGTAATGGCCCATTTAAGCTCAACGGGCAGTTGTGGGAAGTGCGTTCTTTCTAAAGAACCACGAGTTCAAGTTTAACATAAAGAGTGGTGAGTTAAACAATGATTTATTCTTAACATTCTACCGATTGTATTAAATAATAATTCTGGGGTAACTGGATTACCGGTGGAAGGAGTAGGCCCAGAAGAATGATAAGGACTGGACTGTACAAAAGAGGCTGCTATCGGCGAGGCGCGCATCGCAGATGGCAGTGTTTGATAACGAAATTGAGAGGTGGGGTGAGGTAGACGTGCCGTACCTCCGTCTCACTTAATCGAAAGTGATTGTAACGAGTAGAGTTGAAAGTGCTTAGAGTAAATCTTTTTGCTAATCGTCATCGAACCTGCGGGAAAGTGAACTTTTTAACTGGAGTCCAGTCAATATACATTCTTAGTTATTTTGGAATAATTTTGGTGAATGAAATATTGTAAAAATTTAATTTAATGGGAATTTAGGAACTTGTCCTTTTGATCTGTGCAATCTAAAATTTGTTGGTGCAGTGAGCACATGTATATAAAATTTTATGTAAAAATACTAAAAGAGTTTTGTGGTTGTTACAGATGCATTTAGCAATATTTTTTTATTTATTAAGTCTATAACACTGAAGAATTTGTAAGTGTATAACGCTGAAGAATAATTTTTTAAAGTAAAGTAAAGAAAATTAGTAACAAAATAAAAATTTAATTTTGAAGATAAATGAAAGTGAAGAATTGCCGGATCAGATTAGAGTGTGAATTTTAGAATTTTTAAACTTGAATAAAAGACAAGCTGTAAGAACTTTGTACATTTTTGGGAGTGAAGAATATATTACAAGTTTGAATTTAAAAGTCATCAAGAAGTTTTTATTTTAATTTTTATTCCAGTAATTAATTTTAAGAAGAAGTTTTATTTTAGTTTGAACTTTATTTATTTCAGAAAATTTACTTTTAATTTTAAACCTTCACAAAAGTTTATTTTAAATTTCAAAGCTAACCCCTCATGTGCCAGAAAAACGGTACAACATGATATTTGCACAGAGCACACATAAAATGGATGATATTCTTAGGGAGTCTGAAAATTCAAAAATTTAAAATTAATTAGGAAATATAAAATATTGGCTCAGGAAAATTTAGAAATATAAAGTAACCCATAATTATTACAAGAAGAACACTCCCATTAAGTGAGTGACTTGAGGAGTAAGATAAACATGAGAGTTTTTCAATTTTCCAGCACCAACCTGAAGATACTTTTCTACATCACATTTTTGGTGTTCTTAACTCAATCTTGATCTTCTATATAACTCATGAGCAGGTGTAACAATGACAGCCTAATGAGATGATTATTTAATTACCTGCAGATTGCATTGCATTATTTACGATTTATGCTCATGTTGCAGAATAGAAATTTATAATTCACGATTAAACATGAAGGAATTAATTGCGTTGAAAATCTTTCAAATCATGTCAATCAAATATGGAAATGCTTCGTGTGTTAGCTGTGACCACTGAGGAACTAATAAGGTACGGTATACTCTTTTAATGGTTACTACTGTGAGTGAAAAAAATGTTTATATAGGCTACATGTGTGTAGTGTTTAGAATAAAAATGTAATAATATCTAAAAAAAAGCGTTCTGATACTTATTAAATAAGTTTTTAAAGTAAGGCATCACACCAAAAATAAGTCTGGAGAAGTGCTAGCTAAACTTTGTTCTCGAGGAATTAAAACCAATGAGGCAGCTAGCACAACCAACATCCACATTAGATACGCATGAAATACATTAAATCTTCCTTTAAAGTGAATAGACCAATCCATTAGCAATACCCAGATCATCTAATTAAACTCTACTAAAAAGTTCTTTTAGAGAATATACGGTAAAGCCACCATTGTTTATTCATGTAAATTTACCCTAATTAATATCTGCGATCAAAGCATTCTGCCAACCGTACTCTTTGTAAAATATCAGCAGAGGAAACTGGCCATTGATGTTTGCAGTCAATCTATTGCCTTTCAATAAAACGTAGATTTACAAGGATGAAATATCCTGTTTTCCTGTTTGAAATGTCATAAGTACAAACTATTGTCCATTTGTATAACGCTTTTATCATTGCTACATTTTTTAATATTATAATTAATAACGCATCTCAAACTAATTACTAGAGCCACAGTGATTTCGAAAAAAGTACGTATTTCAACAAATTCTCCCATTGACTTTGAGATTGTCCTTCATAGCCAATGATTACTAAATTATATCACATTCATGAAATCTTGATATTTTACAAATAATTGAGTGTTGGAATAAATAACAAACGATTCATCTTCAGTAACGTTTATGTTGGCCGTTACATGCCATTACTTCTGCAGTTCTCCAGATGTTACAGCGCCAAATCATATCAGTCCTTACTTCTGACTATTAAATAATTTAACTCTTCTTAGTATGTCACAAGAAGAAAAGTATAAAATGAAATTTTAGCAGCAGTATCACATTTTATGGGTGAACGACAAACACAAAAAACATAAAACATAAGAACTCACCTACATATGCATAAAGGAAATCCGTGAAATAAATTTCCATATGGTTAATAATTATAAGCTAATACTCAAATTAACACTTACCGATGAAACAGGCTAATTTAGTAATAATTAGCAGATAGTGTAAAATTAAAATTCTTGTTTTGATACCTAAATGTGCGGTGTACCTGTACAAACAATATCTTTAAACACGAATTGAATGAACTTATATATAATACTCTGACGATATTAGTTAAAATTTGCTATTTACCTATCCTATTTTTATAAATATTTATTTTTTTAACATTCTGTTTAAACTTAGTTAAAATTTGTCAATAATAATTGATTTTATAAATAATATTTCTTCATTTACGTTGCATATTACTAAGAAATCTTAACAACCAATATACGTGATAAATAGGAAAATGGTTTATTTCCTATTAATCACTGTACATTTCATGTTAAAGAGCAACTATGTAAGAGCCTTGACGCATAGCCAATTATAGTTAAAAACAATTCAGTCGAGTTGAATGAAAACATTGAAAATGGTTATAAACACATCTTTCCTTCAAGTAAATAGGACGGAAATCTGAGGGACAGAAATACAGATGATCCAATCATCGTATAGCAGATTGAATCAGTGATACCAGTTAAGATGGGCAAACACAGTTTTATTTCCAGGTAAATATTAAATTTTAATTTGGAAGACTTGTTTCACTTCGTCCTGATATGGTCTGGAACTACAAACAATGCAATAAAAAACAATTTTACAGCTCCCTAAAAATTAATTAAAAATTACAAAAAGACTTGTGATTATGTAATGCTGTATTACATAATGTGTGATTATGTTGTCATCTATAAAAAAATTAATTAAGGATATCATTTTTCTGCTTCTAACATGAAAAATCCTTAAATAATCCTATTTTAAATACCGTAACTGTCCGGAAAGTGAAAGATCATGATTCAAGAACAAGAACAAATATTAGAACTTTATACCATTAGTCTTTTACAAGTGTGGCAGAAACGGTGGTATACAAAATACATTTAAATTATTATGTAATTAAATTTTATAAACTATAAAATTATTATTACTATAACACAGAACCATTAAATAAATTTTTTAAAGGATGTTGTAGTAGCTTACTCGCACAGCAAGTATAAGACCCATTTATAACTATGTCAAGTATTTTGGGAATGAATCTCTATTAAAATGTAATTGGAATATTTCCATTGAGATCAATATAGTGATTATGCATGTTCTTATTAAACTAAGGTATGCAAGTATTATTGGATGAAAAGTTTTTTTTTCATAAAATATATTGTTTGCTTGATTACATCTGGATTACCAATAATTTAAAGAATTTAAACCTATTAATACCAATATACAGTAATAAAATTAGCTTGAAAATTTTCATGAATCTTACAATTCTTAGTATGTAGATTTACATATAAAGCAAATCAGTTGCTAATATATATTTTTAATTTAATCATAAGACGGTGCTTTCGTGGATGACTTGCACTCACCTGTACCGAGAGCCGAGAGCTAATTTACTTTATGTAAGCGCACATCCAGTTGTTTCTTGTAATCCGTTGATAAATTTAGCATGAAAAGAAATGTATCGCTGCTATGCAAGTTTTTGTGAATGTTAAAATGGAAGGGTATCAAAAGTGTTAATCGTGAGATTAAATTACTTTATCAGTGTTGTATATTTGTTAGCAATACACATTTAAAACAAACTGTCAGACACATAAATAAATGTTAAACCAGTGTCAGCTAACCGTATGGAGATACTGAAAGTAACGATTTAGAGTAATTATGTTTACGTCTGACAAGCTGTTTATGTGCATAAAGAAATAATATTCATCGTTTGAAATTTAAACCCTTTAAATACCCTCTAAATTTTAACCAGTTAAGAAAGTTAAATACTAGAGGGAATTCAGCTCTACCTGAGCTAAAATTATCTGATACAGAACTTATTTTAAAATAACCAAGAAATAATATATTGTAGTGAAATGGTCGTTTAGTTTAATATTTTTATCTAACTATTAACCTATATAACCATTGAAATACTTTACTAATATTATTAAATACATATATAATGGTAACAGAATTATGAAACCACGTGTAGTGGGCAATGGGCATGAGAGTACAAAACACAAATTTGTTCCGTTATTTACAACCCAATAAGAAATATAATATTTAATTTTTTTTCTTTATACAAGCTAAATTTATTGTATTTGAACATGTTTTCTTTTGTAAAGTTTCATGTCTTTAGTCTTAAAAATTTGGTAGAAGCCACAATTTTGATACTATTAACGATAAATGTTTTATTCAATCAGAAAGTAACATATCAAATTGATAAAACGTGTTGAAATACATCAGTGTAACTGTTTCAGAATTACGAACATTTTAACAAAAACATATACCCAGACTTTAATCAAAGCGAAATATACCATAGCCTTCGAATATTTGTTTTATGTAATCACACCTACCGATTCATATCCCAACAGTTTCTACACTTATTTTAAATCTCATATTATGAACTTAAATTAAGAAAATAGTAATAAATAAATAATAACTTAATAATAATAGACATTACATTCAGTAACAAAACTATAAGACCCTTATACTGAAACTTAATCTTGCAAAAAGTACTTATATAATATATATATATATATATATATATATATTTATATAATATATATATATTTTATATATATGTATATTTTTGTTGTTTTATATATATATATATATATATATATATTTTTTTATAAAAATTACTAACGTTACTGGTCTTGTTTAGACCAAGCGCTTGCGTATTATGGAAGCAATCTAGTTAATGAAACCAGTATGATTGTTAACCAAATATTAATTTTATAATATAGAATTAAATGTTTATAACAATAATTACTAACGTTACTGGTCGTGTTTAGACCAAGCGCTAGCGTATTATGGAAGCAATCTAGTTAATGAAACCAGTATGATTGTTAACCAAATATTAATTTTATAATATAGAATTAAATGTTTATAACTATAATTACTAACGTTACTGGTCGTGTTTAGACCAAGCGCTTGCGTATTATGGAAGCAATCTAGTTAATGAAACCAGTATGATTGTTAACCAAATATCTCGGTGTCGATTAACTATGCTGTCATTAGTCATGTTATTGCTTGTTGATTCATTTAAATGTTTGATATAACATAAATTATCGTTAGCCCAAACCCACTAGGCCAATGTCGGCGTAACTGAGATAATTGCATGTTTGTAGATATATTAGCTTGCATGGTTTTGAGGATTATATAAATAAGACATTTTTTCGTTAACGATCTCCTTCAGATGAAAAAGATTGCATTAGATTGCCTTCATTTGTCTCTGTATATTTGAATGACTGTCCGCACGATGTTTCAAAAATGAACTGACCTATAGACTTCAAAAACTACAGGAAGCTTAATTTTTTTTTATAAGCAACAACGATCGATGATGTTCCAAAAGAACTTCCCACAGAAATAAATGATTAAACAAAATAAGTACGATTATATGATAATATGACATTTTTATTCTTATACTAAAATGAAGCAAACTGTGCTAGGAAACCTACTTAATATAAATAAATAAATAACGTCTTCATTCAGTAAGCCTTCTCCAAAGTTACACACTCTGATTTACTACAAGACAACTCTTGCCATAGCATACAAATAAATAATCATTAAATACTAAAACTTAATAAAATTACATAAAAATCTTTTTGACATGGTTTTTAAATGAACGGTAACTAAGCCTCTTCAAAGCAGGGGGCAAAGTATTGTATATTTTTGGTGCAAAGTATCTAAAAGCTTTCTGGCCGATTTCTAGACGGACCCTTAGCAAATGAAGTAGGCCGTCCTGTCGAGTACTGCGTGTGTTTATTTCATGCCTGAAAATAAGTTTTTTCCTGAGATATTGAGGCTTGCCAGTCTGAATAAATTTGTAAACAATTTTGAACAGTAAACAGCAAGTAACAGCAGTCCTTAATTGATAACACCTCAGAACTTAACCTGAATTCACTGATGTGATCAAAAATTTTTGAGACCATAGACAGATTCTCAGGGCTATGTTTTGCAGTCTAGTGGAATACCATTTACATTTTCCCGAGTAAGGCAACGAGCGAAAGATGAAAGAGCATAGTATACAGTAGGAAAAATTGTTGAGAGGACAATTTCCAACTTAGCAGACACTGGCAGTATCTTTACACATCTATATGGCGTCTTTAATGGCCATAAATTTAAAACATGTTATTGTAAGGTAATTACACAAATATTTCTCATTTAGCTTTAAATTTAGCATTACAATTTCAATATTACGCAGAGAAGAATGAACAATTTAATTAATGTCACATATCCAATCATAGAAATTTGCTGAGCTTAATCAAATCATGGAGCATGGAACACTTTCCTTTCTGTGTAATACTCAATCTGTCAATTTATTCACAGCACATTTCAAAAATTAAATGAACTATAGGTTTAAGATTTAGCATATAATCTCAGTGAGGCCACGATTCCGTTTTCATGATGTATTCCACACTTCATATACTAACTATATGTGTTATTTATACTCTCTGTCCTATGAGTACATTCAATTCTTTAAAGGTCGTTTTAACCTAATAAAATCAAACCCTAAATAGAATCAATAAAACTCAATATTTCTTTGGATCCGAGAGACTAAAACATGTACAGCTAGAAACGTCTCTCACACCCATTCTCCTCCCGATCTCTCATTGTTCTATTTTTTTCAGATAGCCGATATCATGAAAGGGGATCGGCTTCTCCTTTAAAAAAAAAAAAAAAAAGAAAAAAAAAATCACAGAGTGTTAACGTCAATTTTCTCTCCAGTCTCTCACCTTCCATGGTGCATGTGACATGTGTTCATCAGACTGGATATTGTGCTGTTGTTGATGTACCAGTCAGGTACATCAGATGTTATGACATTGTCTGTTGCGACATTTTCCATACAGGGATTTCATCATTACTCAGTTTTAAGTTTTTTTATGCATGTTTGTGTGGCAAAATTACTAACTAGAAAGTGTTACTAAGCTTTCATTTACTTAACCAAATTATTAAGTTACAATAGCAACCAATAAAAGCTCGAAATTTACTACTCGTAACTCGTAAATTATTTCGTTGTTTTAAAAATTACTTAAAAAAACAGCGAATCATAATGAAATATAATCACGTAATACGGGTATTATTAGGGTTTGACGCTTAATAAATAGGGCGCGTTTATTTCTATCCTTACTATGAAAATGTTCTTTTATTGTACCATATCACAATTTCAAGTGTCTGAAATTTCCTTTATTTTATTCTTTATTATAAAATATTACTTTTATATATAAATTACCGATCCTCAAAATCCAACAACAACGATACGTTTTATAAAATCTATGAATGTTGGAAGCACTTAATTTGTGTAAAAACCATTGGTCTCTAAATGAAAGTTCTACGAAACACACGTTTTTATCAACTAAAAATTGAATTGTCAAAACGTTATAGGTTTTAGTTTGATATTATCGTATTTTATGTTTTCAGACAAAACGTATTTACTTTAAATTATTTGTTTCTGAATAAATACTCTTGATATCCTGTTAATTTAATACCTAAAATAAATAACAGGCTAGTTTTTTCCTCATACTATATCGAACCGTGTATAATCCTGAAAAAGCTTTGTTAATTAAGTGAGCGCACGTGAACGCTGGCTGGTATCGCAGTTTCAGCAGATTACAGGCTTGTTTCCGACGTTTGCTGAACATTCCGTTGCATATTCATTTTAATTTCTCTTTTCTACATAAAAAATTATATGAATGGATGAATACATTCCTCCGATTTTTAGGCTGTTAGGATCACTTGGTAGTTTCTACTATCAGTATTAGCTATAAATATAGATTTAACGTCATGTCGCTCTTAGATTGTAAATATACTTTAATTTTGACTTGTAATTCCATCGAATAAAATAATTAAAAAAAATGCATTGAACCCTGCAGTGAATATTAACAGTCTGATAGAATGATCAACGAAAGCAAAAGTGTACATTTGCAGCTAACGTAGATTGTATATGGTAGTGTGGTATGATATGAGTCAAATGACTATAAAATGCCCCTAATATTATAAACTATTAATATCGATCTTCCATACCTTTTGAAAATGTTTTCTCGAAACATGATTTATATAATTGAAATAACCATGAGTTACGTAAATGTGAAAGTGCAGTGACAAATGTCAGTATTTTTATATTGTATACAATACTTTTACATTTTCTAAAAACAAAATTACGAGTACACTGTAAAAAGTTTATAATATTTTTAAAAACCTAGTTTTGATTAAAATTCGTGCAATAAACGTCTTATTTGCTTAGAAAAATAATTTAGTTTTAATTATTATTTTTTAAGATAACTTGACTGAAGACAGAAGAAGTAGAAGAATGTGCTTGATTGCTTCAATTGGAGAGAGAGGCATTTCAATTAGGATATTTAGAGAATTATGTAATCACGACCAAATACAAAAACTGCTTCGTATAAAAATGTGAAATTGTTATCGTATTTAAATGAGTACAGTTTTAGATAGTGACTTGTTCTTTTTTAATTACTTCATTTTTTCATTTTTTTTTATTCAATTTAATGTATATAATAGACGAGTTATAATTGTTATTTTTTTAACATAGATTCATGTTCTTATGTATATTAATATGCTCCCATTTTCAAACCGTTAAGCTGATTGATAAGGTTCTTCAGACGGGAAGGCCAGAATATCTTATTAGAAAACTGGTTTTTAGGCACGAAGTGAGTCAGCGATGTACTCGAAGTTTTTAGTCTATTACCATTAGGTATTACCAAGGACAAGTTTAAAGACAGCGCAGCGAAAAAAGGCATTAAGAAATTTTTGAACCAAAAAATATAATGCTCTACCCACTGAAATAAAAAACTTCAGGCCTCTTAAAAATTTAAGAAAAGTGTTACAGGCTTATTTAATCGTAATTTAATTTTATTATTTTGTGATCTATGTATAATCAACAGAAGTTGTCATGAAAAGCAGAGTTTGTACTTGATGAACGCTCGACCAATAAAGACATTTTTATTTATTATTTATATATATATATATATTTATATATTATATATATATATATATATTATAGAAGCCACAATTTTGATACTATTAACGATAAATGTTTTATTCAATCAGAAAGTAACATATCAAAATTGATAAAACGTGTTGAAAATACATCAGTGTAACTGTTTCAGAATTACGAACATTTTAACAAAAACATATACCCAGACTTTAATCATAGCGAAATATACCATAGCCTTCGAATATTTGTTTTATGTAATCACACCTACCGATTCATATCCCAACAGTTTCTACACTTATTTTAAATCTCATATTATTGAACTTAAATTAAGAAAATAGTAATAAATAAATAATAACTTAATAATAAATAGACATTACATTCAGTAACAAAACTATAAGACCCTTATACTGAAACTTAATCTTGCAAAAAGTACTTATATAATATTTATATAATATATATATATATATATTTATATAATATATATATATTTTCTATATATATGTATATTTTTGTTGTTTTATATATATATATATATATATATATATATATATATTTATAAAAATTACTAACGTTACTGGTCTTGTTTAGACCAAGCGCTAGCGTATTATGGAAGCAATCTAGTTAATGAAACCAGTATGATTGTTAACCAAATATTAATTTTATTAATATAGAATTAAATGTTTATAACTATAATTACTAACGTTACTGGTCGTGTTTAGACCAAGCGCTAGCGTATTATGGAAGCAAATCTAGTTAAATGAAACCAGTATGATTGTTAACCAAATATTAATTTTATAATATAGAATTAAATGTTTATAACTATAATTACTAACGTTACTGGTCGTGTTTAGACCAAGCGCTTGCGTATTATGGAAGCAATCTAGTTAATGAAACCAGTATGATTGTTAACCAAATATCTCGTGTCGATTAAACTATGCTGTCATTAGTCATGTTATTGCTTGTTGATTCATTTTAAATGTTTGATATAACATAAATTATCGTTAGCCCAAACCCACTAGGCCAATGTCGGCGTAACTGAGATAATTGCATGTTTGTAGATATATTAGCTTGCATGGTTTTTGAGGATTAATATAAATAAGACATTTTTTCGTTAACGATCTCCTTCAGATGAAAAAGATTGCATTAGATTGCCTTCATTTGTCTCTGTATATTTGAATGACTGTCCGCACGATGTTTCAAAAATGAACTGACCTATAGACTTCAAAAACTACAGGAAGCTTAATTTTTTTTTTATAAGCAACAACGATCGATGATGTTCCAAAAGAACTTCCCACAGAAATAAATGATTTAAACAAAATAAGTACGATTATATGATAATATGACATTTTTATTCTTATACTAAAATGAAGCAAACTGTGCTAGGAAACCTACTTAATATAAATAAATAAATAACGTCTTCATTCAGTAAGCCTTCTCCAAAGTTACACACTCTGATTTACAAGACAACTCTTGCCATAGCATACAAATAAATAATCATTAAATACTAAAACTTAATAAAATTACATAAAAATCTTTTTGACATGGTTTTTAAATGAACGGTAACTAAGCCTCTTCAAAGCAGGGGGCAAAGTATTGTATATTTTTGGTGCAAAGTATCTAAAAGCTTTCTGGCCGATTTCTAGACGGACCCTTAGCAAATGAAGTAGGCCGTCCTGTCGAGTACTGCGTGTGTTTATTTCATGCCTGAAAATAAGTTTTTTCCTGAGATATTGAGGCTTGCCAGTCTGAATAAATTTGTAAACAATTTGAACAGTAAACAGCAAGTAACAGCAGTCCTTAATTGATAACACCTCAGAACTTAACCTGAATTCACTGATGTGATCAAAATTTTTGAGACCATAGACAGATCTCAGGGCTATGTTTTGCAGTCTAGTGAATACCATTACATTTTCCCGAGTAAGGCAACGAGCGAAAGATGAAAGAGCATAGTATACAGTAGGAAAAATTGTTGAGAGGACAATTTCCAACTTAGCAGACACTGGCAGTATCTTTACACATCTATATGGCGTCTTTAATGGCCATAAATTTAAAACATGTTATTGTAAGGTAATTACACAAATATTTCTCATTTAGCTTTAAATTTAGCATACAATTTCAATATACGCAGAGAAGAATGAACAATTTAATTAATGTCACATATCCAATCATAGAAATTTGCTGAGCTTAATCAAATCATGGAGCATGGAACACTTTCCTTTCTGTGTAATACTCAATCTGTCAATTTATTCACAGCACATTTCAAAAATTAAATGAACTATAGGTTTAAGATTTAGCATATAATCTCAGTGAGGCCACGATCCGTTTCATGATGTATTCCCACATTCATATACTAACTATATGTGTTATTTATACTCTCTGTCCTATGAGTACATTCATTCTTTAAAGGTCGTTTTACCTAATAAAATCAAACCCTAAATAGAATCAATAAAACTCAATATTTCTTTGGATCCGAGACTAAACATGTACAGCTAGAAACGTCTCTCACACCCATTCTCCTCCCGATCTCTCATTGTTCTATTTTTTTCAGATAGCCCGATATCATGAAAGGGGATCGGCTTCTCCTTTAAAAAAAAAAAAAAAAGAAAAAAAAAATCACAGAGTGTTAACGTCAATTTTCTCTCCAGTCTCTCACCTTCCATGGTGCATGTGACATGTGTTCATCAGACTGGATATTGTGCTGTTGATGTACCAGTCAGGTACATCAGATGTTATGACATTGTCTGTTGCGACATTTTCCATACAGGGATTTCATCATTACTCAGTTTTAAGTTTTTTATGCATGTTTGTGTGGCAAAATTACTAACTAGAAAGTGTTACTAAGCTTTCATTTACTTAACCAAATTATTAAGTTACAATAGCAACAAATAAAAGCTCGAAATTACTACTCGTAACTCGTAAATTATTTCGTTGTTTTAAAAATTACTTTAAAAAAAACAGCGAATCATAATGAAATATAATCACGTAATACGGGTATATTAGGGTTTGACGCTTAATAAATAGGGCGTATTTCTATCCTTACTATGAAATGTTCTTTTATTGTACCATATCACAATTTCAAGTGTCTGAAATTCCTTTATTTTATTCTTTATTATAAAATATTACTTTTATATATAAATTACCGATCCTCAAAATCCAACAACGATACGTTTTATAAATCTATGAATGTTGGAAGCACTTAATTTGTGTAAAAACCATTGGTCTCTAAATGAAAGTTCTACGAAACACACGTTTTTATCAACTAAAATTGAATTGTCAACGTTATAGGTTTTAGTTTGATATTATCGTATTTTATGTTTTCAGACAAAACGTATTACTTTAAATTATTTGTTTCTGAATAAATACTCTTGATATCCTGTTAATTTAATACCTAAAATAAATTCTTTCGAGATAAAAACAGGCTAGTTTTTCCTCATACTATATCGAACCGTGTATAATCCTGAAAAAGCTTTGTTAATTAAGTGAGCGCACGTGAACGCTGGCTGGTATCGCAGTTTCAGCAGATTACAGGCTTGTTTCCGACGTTTGCTGAACATTCCGTTGCATATTCATTTTAATTTCTCTTTTCTACATAAAAAATTATATGAATGGATGAATACATTCCTCCGATTTTTAGGCTGTTAGGATCACTTGGTAGTTTCTACTATCAGTATTAGCTATAAATATAGATTTAACGTCATGTCGCTCTTAGATTGTAAATATACTTTAATTTTGACTTGTAATTCCATCGAATAAAATAATTAAAAAATGCATTGAACCCTGCAGTGAATATTAACAGTCTGATAGAATGATCAACGAAAGCAAAAGTGTACATTTGCAGCTAACGTAGATTGTATATGGTAGTGTGGTATGATATGAGTCAAATGACTATAAAATGCCCTAATATTATAAACTATTAATATCGATCTTCCATACCTTTTGAAAATGTTTTCTCGAAACATGATTTATATAATTGAAATAACCATGAGTTACGTAAATGTGAAAGTGCAGTGACAAATGTCAGTATTTTTATATTGTATACAATACTTTTACATTTTCTAAAAACAAATTACGAGTACACTGTAAAAAGTTTATAATATTTTAAAACCTAGTTTTGATTAAATTCGTGCAATAAACGTCTTATTTGCTTAGAAAAATAATTTAGTTTTAATTATTATTCTTTTAAGATAACTTGACTGAAGACAGAAGAAGTAGAAGAATGTGCTTGATTGCTTCAATTGGAGAGAGAGGCATTTCAATTAGGATATTTAGAGAATTATGTAATCACGACCAAATACAAAAACTGCTTCGTATAAAAATGTGAAATTGTTATCGTATTTAAATGAGTACAGTTTTAGATAGTGACTTGTTCTTTTTTAATTACTTCATTTTTCATTTTTTTTATTCAATTTAATGTATATAATAGACGAGTTATAATTGTTATTTTTTTAACATAGATTCATGTTCTTATGTATATTAATATGCTCCCATTTTCAAACCGTTAAGCTGATTGATAAGGTTCTTCAGACGGGAAGGCCAGAATATCTTATTAGAAAACTGGTTTTTAGGCACGAAGTGAGTCAGCGATGTACTCGAAGTTTTTAGGTCTATTACCATTAGGTATTACCAAGGACAAGTTTAAAGACAGCGCAGCGAAAAAGGCATTAAGAAAATTTTGAACCAAAAAATATAATGCTCTACCCACTGAAATAAAAAACTTCAGCCTCTTAAAATTTAAGAAAAGTGTTACAGGCTTATTTGATAAATATTAATCGTATTTTATTATTTTGTGATCTATGTATAATCAACAGAAGTTGTCATGAAAAGCAGAGTTTGTACTTTGATGAACGCTCGACCAATAAAGACATTTTTATTTATTATTTATATATATATATATATATATATATATATATATATATATATTATATATTATATATATATAATATATATATATAATATCGGTAGGGTAAATATCTAAGAAGCGCTAAGTATATTTTAATAAGCTACAATTTTAACTAGATTTTGATTGTTATTTTCTATATTTTTAGTTCTTCATATAGGAACAACACTTTTATTGAATTTCAACTTTTTTGCTTACGGGACCGGTGTTCAGAATCATATAATTTTTAAAGGTTCACACTGTGTCAGTACATAGGATAAAGAGAAATCTTAGAGGAGTGCCCATTATGACATAAGGGCATATTCTACTATATGACATTTTAAACATTCTTAAGATAAGTGTAAGGCACTGAAATATATTCCAATTTTATATCTATTTTAGTTTGAAGAGCAGTGTTTTGGAGGGCTTATTGAAAGAAGTTATATAAGTATTTGTGAAATAACTCGAGTTTCTGACTAATACTTTATGGCATATGATATTTGAATAGTTGCAGCGATAGGATAAAATATTTTGGGAAGAGTATAACAACATTTACACAGCTGAATTTCATAGTAATACAAAACCAACTTACTACTGTAGTAATCTGCTGTAGGGGTGGTCTTCTGTAAATATTCTTAAATGCTTCCCTACCGAAACTTACTATTTCATATCAAAATGCTTACACTTTGATTTCATAATTCTTTAATCCAGTATTTGCTCTGTAATTGATGCAAAAGGACATTGCTGGTATTTACCGATGACCATTTCGTGAGGTTTTTTATTCGGTACCGAGTAGAAGTAACGGTTTATAATACATGTGTAACATTTACAGTAAAAGTTTATTTTTAACATAATAAAAATTTAAGCAACAAGACAGAACAAAATTACTCTCCCAGCCTGATTAAACAAGGAGGTTATTCATTCACACAACTACTTATATAATAAAATTGCAAGTCAAATGAATATTCAACGAATTGTTGAGAAAACATGGGAAACAAGCCCAAGTAATCTGCTGAAACTGCAATACCAGCCAGTGTTCACGCGCACTCACTTAATTAGCAAAGGTTTTGAACAATTATTTACTGTTATATATACTAAAACGAAAGATTTTTTTTCTCTGGTACATAAATATATTTAATTATGTTTTTCCTGTGTATAAAACTCCTCTAATTTCAACACGATTCAACCTGTCAGAATTCCTTTCCTCGTGTATACGTGTGTTTGTAGGACGAATATATACTCCTAGCAATACCGTATTTTCGTAGAATTATAATTTCTTTTTTTACAGGGAACCAACCATGAGTAATCCCACATGAATAATTTTACCTCTTAAACGCCCTTATTTTAGTCATAAAATTATGGAAAATATCTCATTTTAAAGGAGGTGTGATGATATGCATTCTTTTGGGTTAATTTTTAGTCTAAAGCTTTTGAGGAACCTATTTAAACAATTAAATCGTAACAGTGTGAAATCTAATTCCAAATAACTAAACAATAAGGAACAAATTAGATACATTTTGAGTGCCTAATAATCATAACTTTATACCCTATATCTCCCATAATCCTACGCTTAAATTTAAGGTTGTGAAAGAATATAGCAATTTTCTTATTGGACTAACATCAAGATATCCAGTCAGCCGACTCATGGCATTACACTCAAGGAAAATTTATCCGGTTAAAATTTCCTTAAAATTGAAGCGTGGTATCTTTAGTTTGTTACCCAGTGAACTAAAGGAGTGAAACATTGGTTATCAATATTGTAACCGTTAATGGCCTATGATAACGAAACTTCATCTCATGCTTGGCATTCTGCTATATTATTACATTAACCAGGCCGTGTAGTAATGATAGGTAACAGTACCATTCTTACAAGGTAGTAGTGTCACAGGTATCGCGTAACAAGCTATACTGAGGTTGCATGTAAGCAAATTTTCTTGAGACGTCCTGAGGAAAGGCAACGCTTTTACACCCCTCGGAAGAAAAAATATAAACTTCATCAATACCTCTTTCTCCTTTTATCCTGGTTATCCATAAATCTTACGTAAGGATATTCGCTAACGCTCATCCAAAACCTATGTAATATTTAACAAAATATTTCGGAATTTGTGTTTATATACCAAATGTTAGCTCAGTCTAGCATTAAAAAGTGGTTTAATTTAAGCAATATATTATGCGTCATGAGGATGCTTGCAGAAAGATAGTTTTCAACTGTACTGTACACACGAGTCTCAAAAGTATGATGTATGTCTTTGAGTAGTGAGATACACGTTACTAGTTAAAATTTCATTTATTGTACTCAAATAGTTTACAAATTTTTGTGTTTAGCTAATATCTCGTCATATTTGGCACTCATAAGACCAATTTAAACTTACTCGCACCATCATAAAACTAAATATTACCTTTATTCCCTTTCAATAGATCAGTTCGTTTTCGAGATTTGGTGTAGACAGACAAACATAAAATAAAGTTTTCCAGGCCTAAATGCATAGTACATGTACGCATGTTGTGCTTCTTACCTATCAGAGTGAACTTCAACTGATCAAATAAATAAGAATGTACATTACATTCTGTCGTAGTTTATATCGACAGGAATTTCAAATTGCAGTTGACCATGCGTTTAATAACTGATGGTAGTTTTTTATTTTAAGGAATAGTCCTACAATTCTATACTACACTCCTTCCTTTATTTTAACCTAAGCAACTTCGTTTATAATACTTTCATAAGAAAGGCGAAAAATCACAATCAAAGTGCTATTATTTATATCATCATCTCCAAACCAATCAAGCTAATATATCTAAAAAAATGCAGTTATCTTAGTTACGCCAAAATTGAAGAAGGGGGATTAGACCAACGCCAAATTATGTTATAGCAAACATTTAAATTATTCAATCAATCAATGGCTTATTGCATCCACATATGACAGCATAGTAAACCAAATCATTGATATTCGGTTAACAATAATACTGGCTTCATTTTCTAGCCTGCCTTTATAATGTACAAGTGCTTTCTACAAACACGACCTGTAACATTAGTAATTTTTAAACAATTTTATTGCCTCATTTAGAAGTTATATGTCATTGTATAAATTGAGTCTGCAAATAAAATAACGAGTATTCAGGTTCAATGAATAAAATTATGCTTAATTTAATTATATATTATTGAATCTATTTCCTAATGTATTTTCAAAATACACAGTTGTCAAATAAGTGGAGATAGTTAAGATACGATTCACTAGGTGACATTAAATAAAATACAATCATCCAAATCTATGTTCTTTTAGCTTTTTTTAGCGTCTGTATGTGTCTTTACAGAAAGGCACGTAATTCTGAAATATTTTAAGTTACGCCGTAGTATTTTATGACCAAATTAAAATGATATTGCATGCATGAATAGAAAAATCCAACGTTTATATTTTAAAAATTCTTTAACACCAACTGTAAAACACAAAATAAAAATGTCTGAACACATAAAACAGCTTGTATATATATATATATCAAAAAGTATTCATAATATATTTGCATTCGGATGACAAATAATTAAATACATGATATAATATATACTATGCACCCAAATACACATTTATATTATAAAGCTAGAGATATGTGCACAACAAATTAATATACTGCGCTAAAACAATGAAGTTTTAATAAAATCATTAAACCTTCTCTTCATGCATATAAGTTTCAAGAATTAAAGTCCTCCTCATATTTTAATATCCCATAATTCGTTAATTTGCAGAATGACTTCTGCCATTACTTATAAATAATTTATTGTTATAGTTTTAGTATAGTAATTGTTCAAAGATACGTTAAATAGTGTTTAATAAGATAAAATTTTAAACTTTTTCTTCATTAATAACACATTAGGTATTAAGTGTAAGTTTTAGTTATCACCTGATGTAAAAGAGTAAATCTCGGTAACCGTTAGAACTAAATTAATCCTATTTTACATATTATTAAATTAATTTGAAAATAGCGGACGTTAAGTAAGTAATTGGAAAACCAGCAATCCTTTTAAAAAAGATGACTGAAGAGCTAAATGTAAACTAATTAATTAATCAAAGTTAAATTGCAACAAACGCCAAATCCCTTGAAGAACGATGGACCGAGGGCCGAACACCAAACAGTGAATCACAAACCTTGTTTACTCAACAACTTCTCTGACGAGTTTATATTTTGAACTTTAATTCGTTTTGTCTGACTGTACTAAACTTCTGCATTACTGTAATTTATTAATTTACAAACTTGGTCGGCATTACTCACTGAAATAATAAAATGTCAAACGCTCCCACGAAGATAAATTAACGTTGTCTTTGCTAAAGGTAATTCATCAAACAGTTGAGTGCTTACTTTGATCTATACAGTATCAGTATGAAATGGTGTAACTATCTGTTTCATACAGCTTGATGTATTACTAACGGATTAAAATCATTAATAATTATTAAAATATAAACATTTCCAATTGACCTGTGGTGATTGAAACTCTGAATATGTGTATCGCGTATAGAATTATCCATAAAATTAAGCTGTAGGTGTGGTATATAAAAAATCAAATTAAATTTTTTTTTGCACATTCGTACGTCTTTTGGTTTCAGAACTTATGTAGTTCACATCTTTTATAGGAAAACTGCTCTATTATTAGAAAGAATTATTTTATATTTAACGGATGAATCTACACATGAATTACTGAACCCTAGAACACTCATGGTAAAGTAATTGATAATTTACACATAACCATAAAATTTGCCTTCACATTATTTATGAATTGCACTTGCGGTTCGTAGTCTTGTACTGCATTGGCTGGTAAATATTATTATCTTGAGTGTAACTCAGTTTCGTATTTAACTTATTGCGGTATCTGAAATCTCTCACAATCTAAGACACGATTCCTTGAGTTTGGAGTTCACGTCTGTCTGTAGAGATTAAGCTAAATCGAACAATAGAGTACCTACCAATGGTAGTACTGGCCATATTTGTTTTAAAGACAGGATGTGGTTAGTACACAGAACATTACCATCACCGTGGGTTGTCACCGAGCACAAAGATGTTTAAAGACATTTCATTTTAGGAATACCTTTGTAACCGATCTTTGTGATACTCAATACTTAAATCTAATATATACCCTAAGAAATTGTGTGTTTTACCAATTATTGCTGTTTGAATCATTTCATTAGTTTCTTCCCAGAAGAAGAAACATTATAATTTCTTCCCAACAAATATTATTTGAAAGTGCCTATGTTGGGAGGTCTGGTAAATGCAATTACACGACGTTTTGGAGGCCTTTACTCTACAGTGGCGCTTTTTTTGCCTAAATTCTGTAGCACTATAGCCAAGAAACTATGATAAAGAGGAAATAAAAATCTACTTTACTCGAACACTTGACTGCAGGGTTATACTTTCACAAATGTCTTCCTATCATTAACCCTGCGGCTCTATCCTAAAGATATTGGTGTAGAGCCGATTGGCCAGGGAGTAAAGCTGCAGGATTATTATCCAGCTATCAAAGATGCAAAGCTAAGGTACTTCCATATAACGCTTACAATCTCAATGATAATCTTACCGGGCTGTTCAGCCAAATATATTACATTACCTGGTCTCTTGCAGAGTCACAGATCTTCAGCTAAAAATGAGATCGCTTATTCCAAACTGAGCCAATTTATCTTCAACCAAGTTGAAATATATCTCGAATAGTGTTAAGTACCTTCAGGTTTATTCTAAAACCGAGGTACAAAGAGGTGAACCTCAAGCATCAAAGCTCTCAAGGTCATAGAAAATGTTTCCTTACTCATTGACCCTTATTTTATAGACCGTCTTCAACAGTCTTGGAACTGCTTGTTGAGTTACCCGGCCTTAAACATCCCATAGTAATGTTTGTTTCATTTACAAGTGGTTACATTGAAGAATCTTGCGCATGCTTTTGGGTAACTGGAGCACTATTTGCATTTTAAAATCTACCTTTTTCGTCTAAATTTCTGATCGTACTTGTGAGATTCTGTTTTTTTTCCCGTATTATTACCATTATGATCAATTTTGATTCCCATAATCAAGCGGCATTAAACGCATGGTTAGAAAATTGACTAACAGACATCATAGTTTTGAATAATAAACTGTTTTATACTAAAGATGATATAATGATGAAGTACTGATTTGGTGATATATCAAAGTAATTGTTAACGAATCTGTATTTAAAGTCTAATCTCTAGTTTTTCTGAAATTAATTTATTTTCTTGTGTATTTCCATATGCTTTTTGTTTCTGTGCATTTTTATTAGTACTAAGACGATACTAATTGAAAATATCGCTTATCTAAAATTCAAATAACTTCTTGTAAGTACAAATTTCAACTAGAGAGTCAATTTTATATGTTGCATTAGTGATAAGAATAAGATCACTTTGTAACCAAACAGTAATTTTCTGAGCAGTAATCTTCAAGTCGAAAAGAAATTTCAAGTCCATTATATATTTGGAGATTATAGACGTGCTAATTTATTATTCGCCTTTGTATATACGAGAAAATGAGAGAGTGAAATTAAGTCAGAAAGTTATCTTAGTGCAACATTTTCTAAGCATTTAAAATTGGTGTGATGAAACATGGAAAGTACAATAACTATTTATTATTTCAAAATATCGAACAACTGGTTAATAATAAAACAAGTTCAATATGCGGTTGAAGTTCCCCATTTCACACTACATGTGGTTTCATAATGAAACATATTCTGTTACCATAATGTTAGCAAAGTATTTACACGGTTATTGGGGTGAATGGTTTGATAAAGTTATTAAACTAAATGGCCATTCTACTGTAATATATAATATAACGACTTTTCGTATCGCGACAGTTTGTTTCAGTGCCCCAGAAAGTGAAATGGGGTAAAGTATTCCATGGGTCGGGAGAAGGTAGTTAGAATGGGGAAACCAAAGGCTCAGATTGAGAGCAGAGTCAACCTAAATGGACTCAATACGAACGCTCGGTATCATCCCAGCCCAGGCTCCAAGTACGGTATGAGGAGGATTGTGGACAATAGTAATTTAGAAACAAAAGCGTTGGGAAAAGTCTAGCAAAGGAACTAAGGTTCAACTTGGATTCCTTTAGCGGGGAAAGATGAAGAGGCGCTCGGATTTCTCTAGCGCAGGGCGAAAGTTCCCGCTTGGATTGCTCTAGCGCAAGGCGAAAGGTTCCGCTTGGATTGCTTTAGGGGGGAAAGACGAAGAGGTGCTTGGATTTCTCTAGCGCAGGGCGAAAGATTTCACTTGGATTGCTCTAGCGATTAAAGACGAAGAGGCGCTTAGATTTCTCTAGCGCAGGGCGAAAGGTCCGCTTGGATTGCTCTAGCGTTCGAAGGAATAGAGGCGCTCGGATTTCTACAGCGCAGGACGAAAGGTTCCGCTTGGATTTCTCTAGCGGTGAAAGACGAAGAGGCACTTGGATTTCTCTAGCGCAGGACGAAAGGTTCCGCTTGGATTGCTCTAGCGAGGAAACACGAAGAGGCGCTTGGATTTATCTAGCGCAGGGCAAAAGGTTCCGCTTGGATTGCTCTAGCGGGCAAGGGGATAGAGGCGCTCGGGTTTCTCCAGCGCAGGGCGAAAGGTTCCGCTTGGATTGCTCTAGCGCAATCCTGAGAGTTGCGGAGCGTGGTCGGTCTCGGAGAGCTTCCTGTGGTGGTCTCCCAGGATCGAATGAGCGCTGTATCCGTGGTGAACTCCCAGGAATGAATCAGATGCTCTATCTGGAGTGGTCTCCCAGGAACGAATGATAGCTGTACTGGTGATCGGCTCCCTTATATAGCAGCTAGGTTGGCACATGCGCAGAGCCCCCAATATTGCCAGTCTGCTCCTAGCTGCTGTGCCGGAATCATCTCTCCGTAGGATTATATGGTCTGCTTGTTCCAACCTGTTTGAAATGGCGACGCTGCTGTTTCTGAATACTCGACCCTATTCTTTATTGCAGGGATGGGGTCGTTAGGGGTCCGTTGGCAAAGGGAAAAATGCGCCGACTTGTGTAAAGGTGCCGACCACCTGAAGGCGACGCCGAAATCGGATTAGTAGGACACGAGGACAGGAAAAGTATAATGGTAAGCGGAAACATGGACAACCGCTAGGGTGCGGGCAAAGGTCAGGGTAAAAGAGGTACGTAGAACTAGGACACGACGCAGGGGAAATTAGGACGACGCTGGTTGTTTACGGATATGAGGGGAGTAGAGGAGATGTTTTAGGTGTAGCGGTAATAAGGATTTATTGGCGGAAAAAATACGAAGGGTGTAGAGCTAGACGTAGTGCCGTGAGAGGAGACGCTAAGATAAGATGTGTTAGGGACAACAGGACGTCGGTAATAGCGGAAGGCGGAAAATAAAAAGGTCAAGGGCAATAAGGGAATCTGCACTCTGGTAAACAGGTTTACTATTAGAAAGGGTGATGATTAAGGACGGGGACGAACAAGGGTCGTTACAATAGTTTCTGAGTAATTTTAAATTCATTCTGTATGAGATAATCTTAGCTCTCTGTTTATGTTAATTCAGATAAGCTAAAACACATTTCGATATGTGTTTCTTTGACTTTTGTACTTCTTTCATATCCTAATAAAATATAATATAAAACTAAAGAACGTTTTATTAAAGATTAGAACCCTCACAATAGCTTAGTTTATTCTCATGTTCGTTCCTGACTTTTTGGAGCCTGAGTTGAATTATTCAAAATATATAATTATTAAGTGACCGTGGAGAATTATTTTCACAAGGCGTGTCTACACATTATTTGGATAAAGTAAGAGCTTAATTAAAACAAACATTTAACAGGCGTGTAACAAGTAAAAATAACCAGAAATATGAGAAATATAAAAAACCATTATCTATTACATATTTCGAATAATAAATAAGCCGTGATACATCCCTTCAATATAACCAATTTAAGGTCATTGAGTACCCTCGCTGACTTACTTTGTATAGGTACTTTACAAAGTGAGATATCAAAATAGATATTTTTACCGTTAAAAGAAAGTAATAGCTGTCCTGGAAATCAAATTATATTTATGTAATTATTTGAGGATCTCAAAAATACATGAAATTGAAAGCTTGACAGCGATCGAAACAAAAAACTTTGCTGAGTCACTTTGCTACGTATATTACAAACATGGGCCTAAAATTTGATATTTTTACAGGCATTTAAAGATAAAACTTCCTGTCCTTTGCCTTTCCAAGAATATTAATGCAATCACAGATGAAGGCAAAATTATATGAGGGTGTTAGCTATGGCAAACATTCCCAATTATTATTGTTGATTAACAAATAAGGCTATCAGTAGTTTGAGTTGAAAAGACATTAAAATATAGAATAAACAAAACTTCGCCTTGTTGAATTGTCTAGTGCTGCATATCTGACGGATCCTTCATCTCCCTCCACACCCGACATTCTCTCTGCCCGCCTCGATCCCTATCCAAAATATCTAAAAATTGCTCAAATAAATCAATGTTGTATCCATATGTACCCAGTTAAGTATTATAATTACAAATTCTCTGCTTTTCCCGATCCTCCGAGAAGTTTATAAAAACCTGATAATCCTGCCGCTTTGTTAAACCATACTTGCATACCGTTTTTTCATAAAAATATACATACCCAATATTAATTCCCATAAAAATATATAATAATGATTCCCAAAACACTTAACAGAGGAACCCCGATCTTTTAACTAGCGGGAAAGTATGCTACTATACTACAAACTTTCATTTCCTCTTTCGACTTTGGGTTATTCTTAACAATGTTATAAAGGGCATTAGCCTTTATAATCCTCGGTGTTCACCTTCAGGAGGCTAATATCTGCCGCTCCCACCGGATTGGTGCTAAGTCCAAACCACAACCTGATGGCACCGTGAAGCAACTACCGATTATCGTGCGCTTCATAAAATATCGGGATCGTCGGAAGGTCTTCGGCGAGAAGAAGAAGCTACGGGGGTCTGGATTTATATTCAGGGAGGATCTGACAAAAGCCCGTCTGGAAGTCTACAGGAGAGCCGTTGCCATGTTCGGACTAAAGAAGATGTGGACTCTGGAGCGCCATCAGGATATAAGAACTGCCGGCTGCGACAACCACAGAGACTTCGCACACACAATAACTATAGTTTTATAATACAGTGCTAGGATATAAGTATTACTGGAAATTAACAGGCACGATCGATGAAGTTAAATAAAATACAGATTTCTTTATATAAAATGTGATAACTTTTCTTTTTTTTCTTTTCAACAAAGTACTTTTTACCAATAGAATATTTGTAGTTATTTATTTACTTACATTTGCAAAAATAGAAGAATTATATTTTATGATTCTCTTATTTAACTATTTAGTTATTTATCTTACACGATCATCGTTTAAACTGTTATCATTTCAGTTGAGTAAAATTCGTTTATATGCAGTTTTATTTTTCTATGACAAGACTTTTTCTTTTTTAATTTGATCGTGTACAAAAGATAGTTTATTTATATTAAAATATTTGTATTAATCTTAAAAATGAACAGGTTAATACACACTTTAGTATAAACCCGCATGAGAAGTAGAACTTTTGAATAAGTTTGTTACCTTAACAATACGCAATGATTATTTTTTCATATTTAAATTTTATTTATGTTTGACTTTTATATTGTGTATTTATAAGTATAAAATTTACTTTAACAAGTGTAAACCATGAGTGTTAGTTATATTTTTGAGCAAAGGGGCTGAAACAATTTTCAATGACAATGATAAATTTTTCGTACAATAGTGAATTTATTATGTTTGGGTAATGTATGTACGGTGTGTGTGTGCCATTCTGTCCTCTGGGGTCTGCTCCTCGCTGGCTCGTTGCTGCGTCGTGACTGAGAGACCAGTATGACTGACCATCACGGCGATGGTTGTAACACCGGGACGGCTCCTTCCTCTCCCTCCACAGCCGACATTTTCTCTGCCCGCCTAGATCCCTATCCAAAATATCTAAAAATTGCTCACATAAATACTCAATCCCTTTTAGGACAAATTGATGAGGTCAATTCAATATCCCGGTATAATAATTTTGACTTAATAGGTATTTCAGAGACTTGGCTTAAGCCGGTAGTTTTGTCTCATGAAGTAGCGCTCCCTGGTTTTTCACTCTTGCGGGATGACATGATTAATAAAAAATGCGGTGGAGTTGCTCTTTATGTGCGGGTGGGTTTGAAATACAAACATTTATATTCATCGCTTTCTGAGTATTCGGCTAGCGACTAAAGAAGTATATAAACACAAATAATATGTCCAAAATTACTGTAAACAACGTTTCTCTTCTACTTCGTTTCTGACAAAGTAAAACATTTGGATCCAACTATGAACATAACTCTTGGATGGTGTGATGCTGTTGTGGGCATCAGTATGAAGGTGTTTGCTTCAGTACACTCACTGAAGAGGATTCAGCACTTCTTGCCAGAACGTGTAACACTTTTACTGGTAAAGAAACTGATATTTCCTCATTTTTCATATTGTAACTCTGGAATTAATGATATGACTGTGGATCTGGTTAGCAAATTGCAGTGATGCCAAAATTACTGTTTACGTTTTGTATTTGATCTAAGACGTGACGACCATATAACGCATTACAAATCCTATTCTAAACTTGGCCTATAGAGTATTATTAAAAATTCTTAATTTGGTGTATTCTAGTCTTAATTCTGGAGAGCCTGTATATATGGCTGACAAATTCAAATTGATCTCTGAAACAAGCGCAAGATAGACAATAATTGTCACATCAATTCTTCTTATTCCCCGCCATCGAACCTCAACTTACAATATATCATTTGTCGTTACTGCTTGTCGAGCATGGAATTCTCTTACTAAACGTATTAAGTCAGTAGGGATTCGAAACCGGTTTGCAGCCTTACTGAAAGCTAAATTGTTAGAAATAATGTCAGCGATGGTTTAGTTGGAGTAGGTCTTGGAGGACGGAAAAGGTGCTAATGAATGTGTATATGAATGAATTATATGAATGTATCTGTACTGAATTCTTAAAGAGACCTTTATTATATAATATAGTTTTATTTTAAATGTAGTAGTTTTATTTGACTTAAAAACTATACTATTATATTAGGGTTAGTTGTAAGACAGGGCCTTATAGCCCTAAATTCTCCCTTTTTTATATATAATATTATATATTATATATATACTATATTGTTATGTTATTTTACTATGTAATGGTATTGTAAAAGTGGCGATTGCCGTGGAAATAAATAAATGAAATAAAATACAAGAAAAGTCATTTGAATTTGATTTTGAATTTGAGTTAGCCCAACTTCATTTAAATTTACATTTCCCAAAAGGTAATTTTACTCCATAGGACTTTAATTCAGATCTTTCACCTGCTTAATATTTACTGTACTATGCATAGTATTCATTTTAGGTTTATTCAACTCAGAAGCAGAAAAAAAAACTCTTTATTTAAAGGTTTTACACATAATTTTTTCTAATTTCTATTCTACTTTTTTCAAGTCAGCAATATACTTACAGTATAAGGGAAAATAAATCAAATTCTTAGTTTCATGTGTATTATATTAAAAATTATTCATCCTTCCGAAGTATTATTAAAAAAATAAAGGTATTAATGAATTAATAATTTTTTAAAAATGTAAGGGAACTGTAATATACGTTTTTATTAAGTTTTTTGGTTACAAACCATATCAGGACGAAGTGAGTAGCACGAGAAACATGTCTCCGAGCTTAAAACCCAATATTTACTTAGATAGAAAAACATGTTTGCACGTTTTGATTGGTATCACTGATTCAATCTGCCACACGATGATTGGATCAACTGTATTTCTGTCCCTCAGACTTCCGTCCAGTTTGTTTGAACCAAACATTGATCTAAAAAAAATATATTAGCAATGCAAGTTTGCTATAATTTTGTTATTTTGAGTATTTATTCAACACAACTGAATTGCTTGTAACTATAATTGGTTGAGATTCAGCGAAGCCTAGCACTCGAGAAGCTGGAGAAATTTCATTTTAGTCTGTTTATCTGTCTGCGCTATATCTCCGAAATAACTATATTTACTGCAATATGTGCGAAGCCCAATAATTTAAATATATATCATAGTAAATGTATGAAAATAGTGTAGACTAGGTTATTGATTATTTGACATTTCAGCTGTAGATAAAGTAAAATATTTATCTAGTTTAGTACACCAATATATGTTTTACTTTACTGTTAATAATATTGTAATTGTAAAATATTCGGCAACCCTATTCATTAATTATTTGGATGATAAATTGTGTAAAAATTGGTTAAAGAATAAGACAGACCAAAATTTTACAGCTAAATATGTCTAAATTTTTAAAATGAACACTTGCCACATCTGCATTATTAAAGACAAAATATACATAGGTTTTAGAATATAAAGTGATATTAATATTCAATAGACGATATATATTTTGTTATTATTTAATAATTCATCTAATTGCATTCCTTATAAAAGTAAATACGGGCCTTTCCGATGAGAATTTATATCAATGAAAAATTCAAAACAAGTAATTGTAGTTCATTTCACTGTAGCAGGATGTATTAAAAGCCGATGAAATATAACTTCAAACATCAATAGCCATTCTACTCTGCTGTGTTACAACATATATGGCCGGCATAATGCTTTGATCTCCCATATTAATGAGGAGAACATTTATATGAACACACACTGCCTATGCTACTTTATACCCGAAACCCTTTTTTAGTAGAGTTTGAATAAGTGGCGTATGCATTACTTATAGTTTTTAATTAAGTTCAAAGCATTTTATACCATTTAAAAAGTGGCATATCTTTATGGATTAGGTGTAGATAACCTAAGTAGGTTTTGATAATATAAGAGTTGCAATTCATTAACATCACTACACAAATATTTACGGTAAAATATTAATTCACTTGTTTTTATTAACAGGTATAGTGGAGCAATAAAGCTTTCTACACATAATGGAGGTGAACTTCATGTTCGACTGAAGAGACGAAGAACAGTTTGAGATTCTTGGGAGGCTATTTTTCTGTGATTTCTTCAGAGGACCATGATTCTGGATTCCAGGACAGCGAAACATTTCAAACGTTGCACAAAGAGGAATGGGAACTGGAGCTAAACTCAACATTCACAAATGATTATAGTAGACTATTTAGGACACACGTATCTTTGCTTTCATGGGTTCTTCGTATTAAGATCAGTTAAATGGACGGGTGAAAGAGAAAGTTCCTCTACAGCAATTATGACGGCAATGATCATTTGTGTGATTACTTGCGGATTATATGGATAAAAATATATAATTATAAGAACAATTTTTTAAATTATTGTGTCAGCAACTCTCAATTCTCAATTTTGGCATAACAACACTTTATTACCTAAAGGTAATAATAATTTTTTAATTACTAATTAGCAGCTTTTTCAACCCCGCTCATGGTGTAAGCTCTTTCCATAAACGAAAAGCAGATTCTCATTTAACCATAGAATAAGTTACGATAACTGTCACACTCATTCGTAATCATAACATTTTAATTGTCACGTGCTCGCGGAAATATTTCAGGTGATATATCAACGTCAACATATAGGTCCTGGAAGCGTTTAAGATTAAATCCTTCATAAGCAATCTTCTTGGAACATCTAACGGTTGCAGGATTTTCACGAGAATTTCACGTGCAGATAAATGTAAGCTCAAGAAATTGATATTCCTTTTCTGTGGGCAACGAGAATACTCCTATTTAAAATGTTTTATTTGTCCTAGACAAAAAAAAACTTTATCAAAAACTGAAGATCAGTGCATTGAAGGTTTTACAAATGTGGATTATGTTATTTTTGTTACAAGATGAATTTCTCATTCAACAGCATTGTGTAAATTATGTATAAACTTTATTATTATTTATCCTTAGTATATCTGCTCACTCTAGACGTGAGTTAAGACAAATGGTTAAGGACGTTTGTTATTATTTTTCCCCGAATGATTTTCAAGTGGCTATTGTGTTGCATATATTGGTTATATTTTCAAAATCGCTACTATCAGTCTAATCATGACAGTCTAGCACAGATTATCAAGAAGAGGTATGACTGTTTCAAGTTTAATTTATTTAAGTGAGCTCATTTAAAAATTTGTTATGTAAACATCGATGGTAGTTACATTGTTAATGTTTAATTTACAATTATAGGTATATGCTATTAGATATTGTAATTACCTATATTGGTTGAATTAAATAAAAAGTCCAGTATGTATTGTCTGACTAAACAATATCAGTTATGTCTTGTCTCTTGATACCAATGCATTAGTATTTTTAATAAGGTCTTGCATTAGTAGTTTTAATAATCTCTATACAGTTTTAATAAGATGTATAGTTTGTTATATCTTACAAGTGAGGCGATAAGAAACTGCCGGAACTATCAAACAAATGACACTATATTTCCAAAGTTGACAGATAAGTTTTTTATTACCTTTACTATTGGAAAAACAAGTACTACATCCATATCTTAGAGTACTGATTCATGGATACACCGTTTTTACTGCACAACATATTTCTATGTTTGTGTCTCTTAATAAACATATGGCTCAAACATACGTAATGATAATAAAGGATCAACAATCTTAAGTCAAAATATTCCTTTCTCTTTTTATTGTAGAAAATTCTCAGCTTATTCATTGTAGAAAATTTGATGTGGTGTCCTTAATGGAAGGAGCATAAAAAGTGTGTCGCATATACAGACAGATAAACGGGAGGACTTTCACCACATTACCTAGTATAGGCATGTGCTAATCAAGGGTGAAGTAATTATTAGGAATATCTCCATTCCATTACATTCCTCTTGTTCTGCTAAGACCGGAATCGCACTTCCTGCAACTACTACATGATCGGCCAGATGGAAGTAGATCTTTAACTAGACGTTATTTCACCTGTTAATAAATTCAAAACATATGTTTTTTTAAATCATTATTTCTCTGCGTGAAGTCCGAAAGCTATATTGGAAGTAGAGCTTTTATTGTTTAAAACTGTCGTAAAACCTGTTTTTACTTTAGCTTCGTTTAAAATAAAATGTACAGTTATGTATAGTAAATAAAACAATTAAAGTATTAGTTGTTTGGAACTTTGTAATAATATTGCAACGTAAATGAAGGAATGTCATTTATAAAATAATTTATAAAAATCCTTGACAATTTTTAACTTAATTTAAAAAGAATGTTCATGAATTACTCTGTCAAACAATAGCATATTCAAAACGTAAAGTCTGACTGATATCGGCAGAGTATTTTATACAAATTCATTCAATTTATGTTGTAATCTATCGTATTGCTACAGGTACACCACACGTCAAGGAATAAAAAGAAAAACTATTTTAACTGTATTTCAACAACTAAATTTTAAGACTTCGAGGGAGTTACATTATTTAATCAATAAATGTTAATGTGAGTAGTAAGCATACACTTTTAACCCTATAAAAACATTAATTTCACGGATTTCGTACCTGCATATGTAGTGGGGCAGTTTGTCACCCATAAAATGTAATATTGCTGCTAAAACTGTTATTTTTATACTTATCTTCTAGTGACATACTGATAAATTATGTAATACTTAGGAGTAAAGTCTGGCATGATTTGGTAACCCTATAAAGATTAATTTCACGGATTTCGTACCTGCATATGTAGTGGGGCAGTTTTTCACCCATAAAATGTGATATTGCTGCTAAAACTGTTATTTTTATACTTATCTTCTAGTGACATACTGATAAATTATGTAATACTTAGGAGTAAAGTCTGGCATGATTTGGTAACCCTATAAACATTAATTTCACGGATTTCGTACCTGCATATGTAGTGGGGCAGTTTTTCACCCATAAAATGTGATATTGCTGCTAAAACTGTTATTTTTATACTTATCTTCTAGTGACATACTGATAAATTATGTAATACTCAGGAGTAAAGTCTGGCATGATTTGGCGGTGTAACATCTGGAACTTTAGGAGTAACGGCCAAAATAAACGTTACTGGAGATAAATTGATCGTTATTTATACCACCACTCAATGATTTTTAATATTTTAAGATTTCAATAAATGTGTTAAAATTTAGTAATCACTGGCCATGACGGAAAATGTCCGAATCAAATGAGGGACTTTGATAAAATGGATAGTTATTCCGTAACCATATTACAATTTCTGAAATCTCTGTGGCTTCAGTTATTAGCTGCAGATATGTTATTATTTAAGATATAAAAAGTGTTTCAATCATAAAAGTGTTAGGTAAATGGGCAATATTGTATACATATGAACGTTAACCCAGGAAAACACGATTTTTCATCCTTGTAACTCCACGTCTCATTGAAAGGTTATAGAGGGACTTCAAATATCAATGGTCAATTTACTCTGCTGATATTTTACAAAGAGTACGCTCAGCAGAATGCTTTTATCGCAGATGTTAATTAGGGGGAAATTTACATGAATAAACACTGGTGGCTCTACAGTGTATTCTCTGAAAGACCTTTTCAGGAGAGTCAGAATAAATGAACTGGGCATTGCTAATGGATTGTCAAGATAGATTTTAAAGATTAAAGATATATTTAATGTAATTTTTGTGTTGTAATATAATGTAGATGCCGGTTGTGCTGGCTGCCATATTTGAATCTTAGCTCCTCAAGAACAATGTTAAACCATTTCTATAGCCTTATTTTTGGTTAAAGAAATTCATGGATCTTAATTTAAAGACATGCTTAATAAGAATCAAAACCTTTTTTTATATATATATTAATTTTTATTATAAACAATACACACCTAAATTTAAAATTGTTCACTCACACTATTAACCATTATAAGAGTATACTTTATCAGTACCTCAGCGGTTACAGGCTAACACCCCAAGCATCTCTATAATCGATTGATACTATTTTGAATATATTAACTGCAGTAAATTCCTTCTTGTTCAATCATGAATAGTTATAATTTTCTATTCTGCAACAAGAGCATCAAGCGTAAGTCATGCAAAGATGGATTCGCTCCTCTCAGCTCATTACTAATCATCTCATTAGACTTGCATAGTCACATCTCCTCATAGGTTATGTTAAAGAACAAGATTGATTTAAGAACGCCAAAAATTTTATGTAGAAAATTATACTCATGTTAGTGCTGAAAAATTTAAAACCTCTCATGTTTATTTCAATCCTCAAGCCACTCACTCACTATAGAAGGGTCGGAGATTCTTAATTGTCAACTTCCGTGTACTTCATGCCATAAATCTTGGTTATTTTTATTTTTCTAAATTGTCCTGAGGTAATAAATTTTCAAATTTAGAAATTTCAAAACTCCTTAAGAAAATCCATCCTTTTATGTATGCTCTGTGGAAATATCATGTTCGCAATAAAACATTATTAAATTCACCTCTCTTTATGCTAAACTGGTGCTCGTGGTTCTTTATAAAGAACACACTTCCCTCAACTTCCCGTTGAACTTAAATGGGCCATTACTCAGAGTCTATTACACAATTCTCTTGCTGCCAGAAGGACTTACTTGATAAGTTAACCTGGTATGTTACGACTGCCATAAGGTGGTAATCTTATACTGAATATTTCTGTTCATATTTTAAACAGATTATTTGTATTGTATTTTTATTATATAGACTAACATATAATTTGGAATGTTTACTTTATCGTTCATTTTATCTCTTGAACAGATTATCGATCAAGTAGCGTATACTTCACTGTTTGCTTGATATTTTAAATGGGTATCATGTTTAGCGTAAAATTAAGCTATTGGGTGTGAAAGGACGACTTTATAAATCACATTAGGATGAATTCAGATGGTATTTTAAGTGAAAAGACTTATTTTAATATGTAGAACTATTTATTCTACATAGAAGGGTATGTTCTTACAAAAAGGTATTATCTATTCTCTCTTTTTAATACTGTACAATATGTTTACTAAAACTATCCAATAATTATAAATAACCACCAGAGTATATACTAACATTACACGACCACTATATTCTGTGCTGCCGATAAAATTTTAAGATGAGAGAGAATACATGAATGTACTAATATAAGACTAGAGACAGTCGGGTCTAGCAATACAGCCGGTTTTTATGTAAATGCCTTTCAATAGGATGCCGTTGGCCGTTAGCAGGATAAGTTTCATACCGAGTTGAAGAATCTCACTATAAAAATAGGTGTCTTAAATCAGTACTATCCTGTTACAGACCTATGCACAATTTTAAAGCTCATTCCACATATAATTGACTCAACTTATATCGTTAAGAAGATTATTAACACTTAAACGGGAAGTTTTAGTTTTTTCCACTTCTGGATGTCTTATTAATTCGTAAAAACTTCAGATGCACTTTATAGAAACGCCAATTCAAAACTCTTAAAACGTTTAACATATTACTTGGGTACGGTTTTGTATGGAATTGGTAACAACAATTTGAGGAGTAAAGTCAATATTGGAATTGTTTTGAGATGTACCGAAATAAACATTCTAATAATGTTATAACTACGAAAATGCCTTTGTTTCTTTGTTTTTTTGAGATGTAAGTGTACCGAGGTTATTAGTATATAACTTAAGTACAGTAGCAGTTGCCATAAATACTTAAAAATACTTATAAATTAAAATAATTAAATGATTTGAAAGAAATGTTACTAAGTTTGTACTAAAGTTCAAGTTTCCATTCAAGCCGCACCTAATTTCCCCAGTAACAGCATAAACTATGTCAGTACTCTTGGTATAAAAACTCCATTAGATGCTTTGATAAATAGTTTACTAAATATTATTTTCATTTGAATTTATTACATTCAATTCTATTTCTGTAAAAGCTAGTACATATTTATGTAAATATAATTATCCGCACGAGTGTAATTTGATTTACATCAAACATATTTCATACATAACATATCGAATTGAATTGCCACTAGATCTCTCAAAACTCTAATCGATTCTATTACAAAGTTGTTTTAATGGAAGACCATAAATTACATACACGATATGTAAAATGTATCACACATTATTTTGGTAGAATAACAAACAAAAGTTAATATATAATAATACGTTGTAAGTTTTATTTATTTATTACCATCAACAAATAATTAAAAACTATTGTTGTGAAAAAAAAAACACTTTCACCACAAAGTACAAAATCTCAAATTTTTTAACGACTGTTTCAAGACTTGCAGCAGTAAACCACAGGTCTGGAGTGTCAATATTGTTAACATTTCTTAGACGTCGTAGCTTTTAAGTGTAGCTCGTTCCTCTTAAATTGGCCATTACATGGGCTATATTACACATTTGTCTTTCTAGCCCAAGTACTACTTAGGTGTGCTTTATCTTCTTTAGTAAGATTTATTATTGTAAATGACAAACATGAACTTAATCACAAAACTAGTGTCAATTTAAATGGCACTTATAAAAAAGATGTTGCTTTAAATATGAAATGATAGTGTTATCTCCAGTTATCTCTGTATCCCACTGGAACTCTCCAAAATGACTTGTAATAAAAGATTATAACTCCATTGGTTTTGATTAATTTCTTATATGGATTGAAAATGATGTTTACTTGTATTTATATGATGTGATCTTTTAGACATGTTCATTTTAGTAAGTAATAATTTTGCTAAGTTCATATGCTTAGTTCTAAATTATATTTAAGCAATTATATTTTTGTGGCGCTTTAATTCGAGTCGGAGGGTCATTTATATGTGGTTTACGTGCAAAAAGCATTTTTCTATAATTTTTATCACCGCAGCTTTTATTGAACTACGTTGATAAATCGTGAGATGTCATGGATTATACCAAAATATACATTATAAATCAAACTTTAAATAAGAATATCAAGCAATCAATGTTTATTGTATAGACATTGTTTACATGTATAGCAACCGTCAATTTCAAAAGCTTAAAACTAACATTTGTTTCATTATCACCACACCAGAATCACACTCAAACATACAATTCAACATTCATGTATTTCTCATTCATTTTCTAATTTTCTATGTACAGTTCCAAAGTCAATCTTCTGATTAGATCACCCAGGCAAATGGTACAATCTTGATGACATTATAAAAATTCTTGTAATGCTAAAAAGTGTTTCAAACTGGTTTTGAGCACCTTAAATGTTGCATTTTCAACAGTTAAGTTAACATCTGCCTGTCAGGGCAGTTTTTGTAAACTACCGGTTTCCTCAAATATCAATGAATATTCACGCACAGTTCCATGTCATTAGGTTTGTCATGTCATTCAAATATCGAGTTTAGCTCCAGTTCCATTTTTTAATGCAGTGTTTTGTATATAATGCTGTCTCAGACTTGACTCCGGGAATCTGGAGTCATGTTTGTTTGAAGAGATCCAAAGAAAGTCGACGACGAAGAAGCTAAACGGAACATTTACATCATTTGTACATCAGAGACCCCTATAAATAGGCGAATTAGTAGTCTCATTGTCTCATCAGGTACATAATTTAGTGCACTACGAAGTGATAAACACGATATCTAAGCACAGTGGAGGAACTGAGTTTTCTGCATAAATAACGTAGCGTAGGGAGGGTTGATTCAATTGAATTTTGAGTTCGCCATTTTTGTTGTTGTTTTTTTGTCTTTTTAGGTTTCAGTAACAAATGGAGTTTAGAGCAATAGATAGTTCTAGAAAGCAGTAAAGATTACGGTCAAATAAAACTTTGACATATGCATAAAGTTCTAAAACCAAAACATAATTCCTATAGACTGCAATCAAATATGCCACAATAAATATGTTTAAGGTCTAAAATTATGCACACGTGGTTCCCTCCACAAATTTACTATTTTACATACAAATGCTCACATTTTTCTTTCGTAGTTCATTATTGCAGTTTATTACTCTTTTATTGGTGTAAGAATATTTTATGGTATCCAGCGAAAATGATTTAGTGCGGTTTTTTATTCTGTACGAGTAGAAGTAACAAATTATAATACATGCGTAACATATGCAGTAAAAGTTTATGTACAACTCAAATGCCAAGAAAGAACAAAGTGATTCACTCAGCTTGATGAAACGAGGATTTTATTCATTCATACACTTACGGATGTAAAAAAGAACAAGTCAGATGAATATTCAACGGAATGTTGAGTAAACATCGGAAACAAGCCTGTAATCAGCTGAAACTGCGATACCATACTCACTTAATTAACAAAGCTTTCGCAAGATTATTTAATGTTTTATTTATATATACGAGGTCCAATCAAAAAGTATCCGACCTCGTCGTGTATCGCGGTTTCTGCTGCCAATAATGAGATAAGATTTGTTGCGACAATAGTTCCTACTATGATAAGGAAAGGTACAAAGTCTTATCTTGATCCCCCGACTGGTTCGCCGGAGACGGGTCAGTATGTACTGATAAGTCAAGTGCGCGTATCGGTTTTCTCTAACTGTGAAGATGACGGAAAAAGTGGAACAACGTTATTGCATTAAATTTTGCGTGAAACTCGGAGAAAAACAAAGTGAGACCATTCGGAAAATTTAGCTAGCATTCGAAAATGAGGCAATGAGTGTTACGCAGATTAAAGAGTGGTATAACCGTTTCAAAAGTGGTCGAACCTCGGCAGAAAGTGACGCGCGTTCGGGCCGACCAAAAACAAGTCGAACTCCGGAAATCATCGAGAAAGCAAAAGTTTTGATCTGTGAAAATCGTCGAATGACTGTGGAGGAAGTAAGTACTGAGTTAGATGTCAGTTTCGGATCAGCTGAAGCAATTTTAACGGATGACTTCGGATTGCGCCAGGTAGCCGCAAAATTTGTGCCAAAATTGCTGACAGACGAGCAGAAGCAACGGCGATTGGATGTTGCCGAGGACATGCTGCAATGTTGTGAGGATGATGCGGACTTTTTGACATCGATAATAACTAGAGACGAAAGTTGGGTCTATGGATATGACCCTGAGACCAAATTTCAGTCACCACAATGGCAGTCTCCCCAGGATCCTTGGCCAAAAAAAGCAAGGCAAGTTCGAAGCAATGTCAATGTTACTGTTTTTTTCGACCACCATGGAGTTGTGCACCATGAATATGCCCCTGAGGGTCAAACTGTGAATGCAAAGTACTAGTTAAGTGTCCAACGTCGTCTCCGAGATGCGATTCGCCGCAAAAGACCTGACTTGTGGGCGTCTCAAAATTGGCGGCTACACCACGACAATGCGCCAGCTCATTCAAACTTTTTTGGCGAAACACGGCACTCCGCAAGTTCCTCAGCCTCCGTACTCTCCAGATATGGCTCCATACGATTTTTGGCTCTTCCCCCACCTCAAAAAACCATTGAAAGGCACCAGATTTGAAAGTCGAGAAGCAATTATGAATAAAACGACGGCTGATCTCATGGCGATGCCGAAAAGTGATTTTCAAGACTGCTTCCAGAAGTGGAAACGTCGCTGGAATCGTTGTGTTGCTTCTCAGGGTGCTTATTTTGAAGAAAATTAACGCCAGCTTTTTTATAGGTAACTTCAGTTTTACGTTGCACCAAAAGGTAGGATACTTTTTGATTGGACCTCGTATATATACCGGGTGAGTTTTTTAAAGTGATCCAAAAGTTAAATTTTTAATTACACTATTTAGCACCACACTTTAAATTTGTAACTTGCTTAATTTTAAGTTTCACTCAAGAATACACTTTCAAATTTTTTGAAGATGGCCGCCATTTTCCAATATGGTGGCCAACTTTAAATTCTTTTATGGAACACCCTGTATTGTATGTTGTTTTTAGATTCTACTCTAAAAATTAAAACATTTTTGTAATTGAGAGTTTTTCAATATCTCTAATAGTTCAGAAGCTACGTGGACTGGAAGTTTTCATTATCAGTTGCGTGAATTCCTAAAGCACGTTTAATCAATGTTAGTTTTATGTGGTGTTAGTGTTATTTTATGCGTTTTGTTTGTATGTGATTTTATATTAGACATATTTTACGCTGAGCATTAATCATTTTGCTTTGATATTCATTTAACTATTCGGCTAAATATTTGGTAAAAAAAGATTTCAGATAAAAAAAGATTTCAAAAGCAGCGACTTAGATAGATCGCAGTTAAACAAACACATTTAAATAATACATATTTTATTGAACAGATTTAAAGATCATCTAAAAAATTATTATTGTAATAGCAATACCAAAACAAAGGACCAGTTCTGATAGCTTAGTAACTTTTCAAGTTCAAATCAAATTTTTGAAGCCGTCCTTCTGCCTCAATGCACATGCACTCTTTGTACCCTGATTAAAACGTCTTCGCCAATTGAGCTGCACTCGTTGCGTATCATTTCAAGCATGTCTTCGGGAGTTGTAGGGGGCGTGCGGTACACCTTATCCTTTATGGCTCCCCACAGAAAAAAATCCAAAGGAGAAAGGTCAGGTGATCGAGGAGGCCACGCTACCGGCACTCCTCTACCTATCCATCGCTCTTGAAATCTCTCACCACATTACATTTCGGGCAACTTAAGCGTAATGCGGAGGGGCGCCATCTTGCTGATACCACATGGTGTTCAGGTTTTGAATAGAAACATCGTCCAATAGGACAGGGAGAGTTTCTCTGATAAATTCAGCATACTGCGGACCGTTGAGGTTTACATCAGAAAAGTGGGGACCAATAATCTTACTGCCTAGAATGCCACACCACACGTTAAGCGACCATCGCCTCTGATGATCTGCGGTGCGCATCCACTGAGGATTATTAGCAGACCAATAGTACATGTTGTGCCTCTTTACCTCACCAGTACTCACAAATATTGCCTCATCTGAGAAGAGAATCATCCCTAAAACATGGCATTATTTTCAACTTCCAGTAGCAACCAATTGCACAATTGCAACCTACGGAGAAAGTCTGCATCCAATAACTTTTGATGTAAACTTTTTAAAAGGATGAAATTTACGCCGTTTAAATATGTTTACAACGGAAGTTTGACTTACTCCTAATCCATTACTTATTTCACGAGTTGAACTATGTGAACGGTCATACACTGTTGCTAAAATATCAATTTCAGCTTCTTCTTTTGTAACTCGCTTTGCACGTTGACGCTTTCGAAGAGCCAAAGATCCTGTAGATCGGGCTTGTTTTTCAAAACGAGCTAACGCAATACATGATGGATGAGGTCTATCAGGATACCTTCCAGCATACAAATTTGCAGCATCGCGTTTGTTATTGTGACACTCACCATATGTTAACAACATATCCACCTTTTCATCGAACGCCATAACTTTCAAGAATCAGGTTTGAATTTAATTAGAAATTGACAGCTGGATAGTGAAAAAATGCAACAATTAGATTTGTAAACAATGATGCCAACCCAAATTCAGTATCGATCTAAAATACTCTGAGTCATATTTGTCAAAATATTACTTAATAATTAATCCATGTAGCTCCTGAACCATTAGAGATATTGAAAAACTCTCAATTGCAAGAATGATTTAATTTTTAGAGTAGAATCTAAAAACACAGGGTGCTCCATAAAAGAATTTAAAGTTGGCCACCATTTTGGAAAATGGCGGCCATCTTCAAAAGATTTGAAAGTGTATTCTTAACTGAAACTTAAAATTAAGCAAGTTACAAATTTAAAGTGTGGTGCTAAATAGTGTAATTAAAAAGTTAACTATTGGATCACTTTACAAAACTCACCCGGTATATACTGTATATATATATATATATATATATATATATATATATATATATATATATATATATTCTAAATCGGATGGACAGTAATTGTCTATATTTCAAACTCTTCTAATTCCAACCCGATCCAGCCTATGAGTGTTTATTTATAATTGTGACCTCGTATTTTCAAGCGCTTGTAGGATATTCAGTTACTAACTCCTAGCAATAACTTACCGTATGATAACATAGTTTAAATGTATATATTTATAGATGTACTACCATGATTTTTATCCCATATGAACAATGCTAATCTTATAACGCTTATATACCTTTATTTATGTCCTTAAACTAAGAAAGATATCTCATTTTAAAGCTGTGATTATCACGCGTTCTTTTGAGTTGGTGATTATTCTAAAGCTTTTGATGAGCCTATTTAAAAAATTAAATGAACACAAGTGTGATATTTCTTTCGAAATTACACAAAAACTAAAAGAAATACAAACATTTTGAGTGCCTAATAATTGTAACTCTATATTCTTCCATAATGTTACGCTTAAAGTTAAGGTCGTGAAAGTGTGTAACATTGTTCTTAATGGCCTAAAATTAAGACGGCCACCAGTTCAACCGGCTTAATGCACTAAGCTCGTAAAAGGTTAACCCGGTTACAGTTTCTTTAGAATTGAAGTGTGATGTATTTAGTTTGCTGCCCAGTGAAAATCATTTGCTATCATTATTGTAACCGTTACTGTCCTATGATAAGGACACTTCGCCTCATGCTTGAAATTTAGCTATACTCGTACTAGTACATTAATCAGATCGTGTAGTAATGATAGGCAACAGTAGCGTACTTTTATTATAGTTTATTTATAAGTTAGTAGTGTCACTAAGTGCCACGTAACAAGCTTCGCTTAGGTTGAATCCTAAATTTCAAGTTCAGCTCATATTTTCTTGACACTTCCTGCTGGAAAGTAACTATTTTTACCCCCCCCCCCTCGGAAGAAAAACCATAAATTATATCAATCTTTCTTTCTTCTTCTATCACTGTTATAAGAGTTATGTAAAGGTATTCGCTACCACTCATTCAAATTGTATGAAATTTTTTTAACAACATGGTTAAATTTTAACTTGGCCAGGTAACAAAAAAATTTTAAAATCTATTTTTTGTCATTGGAATATATACACACAGAGAGTTTGCATGCTAATAGTAGGAACTGCATAATGAAATTCTACATACCTAAAGGTATGTTTTTAGGTTGCTACATTTAAATAGATGATATCACATTTTACGTACTCAAATTGTTTTAAAATATGTGTGTTTAGCTATTTTTTCGTTAAATGGACGTTCATAAGACCAATATAAACCTAATCGTAAACGCTTAGCCAAATTCTGTCGATTGATATGCACCATCATTGAAATAATTATTACATATATAGAAATTTCAATTCCATTGATCGTTACGTTTTTTTATATGTTGCAGACAGACCGACAGAAAAGAGAGTTTTACAATCCCAAATTCTCAACCAAAAACATTAAAAATAGGATCTTAAAGCTATTCGATATGCGTAACATACCGTCTGTATACCTAAGCTGTATTTACTCCTATCAGAGTGAGCTTCAACTGATCAAATAAATAAGAATTTTCATTACCCTCTGTCTGGTATATTGACAGGAGTTGCGTAAATTGCAAGTAACTTTGCGTTTAAATAACTGACGTTATTTTTTATTTTGAGGAATAGTCCGTAAAACTCTATGCCACCCTCCTTCCGTGGTTCTAACACAACCAAATATTTTTTGTCCACTCTTTATCACTTGGCTATAATCTGACAGATATTTCAGCTATAAATAATGACAGGAATAACAAAGCACAACAGTTTATGACGAGCTAGGGTAAACCAATTTCCTTTTTAAAACAATTTCATGAAAATGACGAAAATCTCTGCCAGGCTAGATCTGAATGAGATCGTTAACAGCAAAAATTCTTTATTTATGCGATCGTCTCAAAACCATCCAATCTAATTTACGAGTATCTACAATCATACAATGATGTCAGTTACGCCACAACTGACTGACGGGGATAGGCCAACGCCAATTTATGTTATATCAAACATTCAATCAGCAATAATATATTGCATCCACTAAGGACAGCATGGTAACCAAATAATAATGAAGTCGTTAATATTTGGTTAACAATTATACTGGCTTCATTTACTAGATTGCCTCCATAATATACAAAGGCTTCACGTAAACAGATCTGTAACGTTATTAATTGTTATACAAATTTAGTACCGAATCAAGAATTTATATGTCATGGTGTTTAATTAACTTTTCAAAACCTTTGGAAAATTTAAATTTACTTCATTAAAGGACTGAAAATACAAAAACGCGTAAAATTATGACTTTTTTATTTATATATTAAAATTAAAATATCTATTTAATATCTTTTTTTATTCATTTTCTTAGTTTAAGTTCAAAGTATGCAGTTTGCACATAAGCGGAGAAATAGTATGATACAGTAGGTGGCCACTAACAATAAACATTCACCGAAATATATGGTCTACATTGCTGTTTTTAAAGTGTGTACGTGTTTTTTATAAAAAATGCTAATGATTTTGAAATATTTTAAGAGCATACGTATCATTTATAGGTTCAAAATTGTAACTTTTTAAATACTTTTACGATTTATAACACAAATTATAACGGACAAGAGAAAATATTCTAAACATATAAAAGACAGCTTTTTTTGAAGCCAAAAACGTTCATACCTTATTTGTTACCGGATGATAAATAACGGGAAAAAAATACTTGCTACGTATTTCTGTCAAATTAATAAAGTGGGATAGTACAATATAATGAATTTAAAATAAAATTCTACATAGAATCTCTAATACTAAGCCAGCGTTCAGCCTGTCATATAACCTGCTAGCGAAGCGTGCAAGGGTGTTACCAAATACAAATTTCAGCTATTCAGCTAGCGATGTATGCAATAAATGAATAAACTACTTTAAAACGTATGTAACAGACTAGCACCATATAATATTTAATAAACTCCTCTTCGCCCATATGATCTTTAAGAATTTCAAAATCACACAAATTGGTTATTTGTAAGAAGCATGCCGTGATCAACAGTTGTTACGGGTTAAGTATAATGAAATACTCGGTGAATATTGAATTCACTAAATACTTATTAATCCTACAAATAAATCTAAACATTACGTTTACTTAAAACTAAGTTGACTTTAAATAAACTACTTGTTTACAAACCCATTTTTTTGTCAATACACTATTAACGAAATCGGCGATCTAGGTTAGTTAAACACGATTCTGTTCAGCACCGACACAGTAATAATTAATAACACAAATACAACTGTTACGATTATTACAACTAATTCTGTAACTTCATAAGTTTAATTCTAGAGCTCAAACAACCTCGCTGCGTCGCTTCAGCTCTTCTTCATAAGGCCACTGGCGCTTCCAGAACATTCAAGTGGAGAAGGGTCACAGCACCCATTCACCGCTCAGATAAGGAGAGGTGGTAACGCCCCGACCAACTGATCGCTCCACTTCCAGCCACGCTATTCATCTATTATCCCTTTGTATCGGAGGTTGGCTCGATTGTCTGGAAAATTTTCCTACACTCTCGTAACAGTACCCACTAATTAAGACCGTTATAGCGTACGTCAGTATCCTCGGGTTCAAGGGGGGAGTCTAGTTACCTTCCTCTGGATCACTTTGGCCTGTCTGCTAAGTTTCTACGTTTTTCCAAGGAGTGAGAATGCAAATGGTGATGTCGATTTCCGAGTTTTCGAAGACCTTCTGTAACAACCGCAATCTTCCAGTCTAGACCATCGTGTACCAATTCTAGACCAATTTTAGGTGTACTTCACACTTAAGTACTGTAGGTGGGCTCGCAGTTATCCAGACTTCTCCACAATGTCTGATAAATAGATTCCAGACACGGTTTCTCCTTGGTCACCAGGCAGAACAGGTACCCATCCCTACGTCAAAGGTGTAATACTTTTTTTCCGTAACTGGTCTCTGGAGCTGAAGTTCCTCAATTCCCTCAAACTTCTTCCTGAAGACCATAGCGATCCCATGTCTTACAGGAGTCTCCTCAGATTCCCATTCACCAATCTATTGAAGAAGATACTGTTTGCGCTCTCATCTAGCACTGCCACTATTGCCTTTGTCCCCGGAACCTTTAGTTCACAGTACGATGGCCGCCGTTCTCCATCAATCCTTTTTAGTTTCCCTGATTGTCTGACTCATTTCGATACTTCGATGCCTCTTCTCTCCACGATTCCTGTATCTTATCTCTTTTTTCCTTTAATCTCTCTATCACACTAACGATCTCCTGTGTTGATGGCAGGCCTACATCCTTAGCATCTGCAGCCCTCATGTCCCCGAAAATATGCCGCAATGCTTCGAATTCTAGGGTCTGGGTCAGGTTTTTTGAGATTTTTAAGGTGACAGTGCTTCATGGCTTGTTGCGTTTCTGTCTCATGAAGACGTACCAAGAACTGTTCCACTGCTAAACTTTCGTAGACCTCATCATCGACTGAAGGAGTACTCTCCTCGAATAGCGATCTATGTCAGTCTCAAACTCTTGTAAAGACTCTTTAGGCTTCTGTATACTACTCTTAAGTTGGGAACGCTAAACTCTCGTAACACTTTGAATAATTCATTATTCAAGTTTTAGCACTTTTGTCACGCAAATCACAACCTGTAACAATATTAATGTTTGTGTAATTTTACCGCCGCATTATGAAGTTATATGCCATTGTGTATTAAATATTTCAACATTTAAAGGGTCTGAAAATAAAACAATGAGTATAAAGTTTCAATTAATTAAATTTTTGTCATTTATTTAAATATTATTGAATCTATTCAAGTGCAAAATACACAGTTTTCAAATAAGTGGAGAAATAGTTAGGATATTTAGAACGGTGTTCGATATTTATTGAGGAGAGAATGTTTACTAAACAAGGATATTGTGCCTTGCTCTCCACCTCCCTAGGTAACTGTAATCTGTTACCTTGTGTAGCAGAGTTGCTGGAATCTGCAACTCCTCAGCTACTTATCAGAAAATCAAGTTTAAATTTATATACATTTGAGGTTTAAGTTCAGTCTCATTAAATTTTGAAAAAGGGCACTCCAGAAAGAAGGAGTATGTAAAAGCGAGTCGAACGCTCGTACCGCCCAGTGAATTGTGATTATCATCAATGACATGACATCACTTCTTTTCACTATAATGTTGTCTTGTAGTGGTCTTCGGACCTATCTACGACTGAAGAGACTAAACAAAGTCGAAACAACAGAAGCACACCTCCATCCTGAAAGACGGAATGGTTGTAATTTATTGACGCAGGCTCAATCAATTTAGAACATGCAAGCCACGCCGGAACGGATTCGGACACACACGAAACGTAACGTGCGCCGACATCAATACTCGGAGAGGTTGATGTTTTGGTTTTGAATTCTAAATGTAATTAAAACAATTGGCAAATTTTGTTTAATATACGCCGTAGTATTGTATAAACAAATTAAGATAATATTGCCTGCTTGAATACAAAAATCTATCGTTTATAGCGTAAAAATTTTTGGCTTTTAAAAATCATTAACACAAATTAAAAAACACAAAAGGAAAAATGTCTAGAAATAAAACATAGCTTGTATAAACTCAAAAGTTTTCATACTATATTTGCTATCAGATGATAAATTATTTAATAAATGACATAATATACAATGCCCCCAAATACACATTTATATTATAGAGCTTTATATATTTATATATGTATATATACATATATATATATATATATATATATATATATATAAACAATAAATTAATTATCTGGGTTAAACCAATGAATTGTCAATATAATCAACAAACCCTCTCTTCACCCATATAACTTTCAAGAAATAGTCCTCCTTATATTTTTTTATCTCATAAATCGCTAATTTGCAATATTAATTCTGGCATTACTTATAAATTATGTATTATAAAAGTTTCAGTACTGTAATTGAACAAATATACGTTAAATGGATTTTAATAAGAAAACTTTAAGCATGTAAATGTTAATTGTTTTCTTAATTAATATCACATTCTGCATGTGTATGTTTTAGTTATCACCTGACGTAAAAGATGTAAATCTGGGCAACCGTTGGAACTAAATTAATCCTATTTTACATATTAATAAATTAATTTAAAAATATCGGACGGGTAGTAAGTAGTTGTAAAAACAGCAATTCCTTTAAAAAAGATGACTGAAGAGCTAAATGTAAACTAATTAATCAAAGTTAAATTGCAACAAACGCCAAATCCCTTGAAGAACGATGGACCGAGGGCCGAACACCAAACAGTGAATCACAAACCTTGTTTACTCAACAACTTCTCTGACGAGTTTATATTTTGAACTTTAATTCGTTTTGTCTGACTGCACTAAACTTCTGCATTACTGTAATTTATTAATTTACAAACTTGGTCGGCATTACTCACTGAAATTATAACCTTTTAAACTATAAAGTTATTATCAATTAACAAAATATCATTTACCATGGACTTATAATAATTTAAACTATGATAAAGTTCATTCCCTGGAGTATTTTCTAGCAAATTAGGCTATAGATGTATGCTATATTAAAAATATCTGTTTATTTTGTTTTCACATTCGCACGTCCTCCAGTTCTATAAATATTGTAGTTAATTAGCATACTTTGTAAGGAAATTCATTTAGTATTTACAAACTACTCTATATTTAACGAATGCATCTACAAATTAAATGGCCAGCCCTAGAACATATATAACAAAAGAGTAAAAAATCAATGTTTTTAAATAACTATAAAAACGACCTTCAATTAATTTATGAATCACATCTGCAGTTCAATGTATAGTATTGCATTTTGCTGTAAATACTAATATTTTGAATTTGTCTCAGTTTCTATCTCTTTAACTTAGTGGAGTGTCTGAATCCTGGCACTGTTAAAAACGAGATTCTTTTTGTTTGAAGTCCACATCTGTCAGTAGTGGTTAAGTGAAACCAAACAATAGATTACACCGTAATGCTATTTAGTCCTTGTCATAATTTCAGTAACTTTTAATGACTCAAATTTACCAGTATGCGGGATAGAGGGCTAACCAAAGGTTGACAGTTTATCCAGCAGCCACCGAGTGTAATCACGATTTTCTCATTGTAGCATCAAATGAACAATTCAGTGCACAACTATAGTTTATATGGGATTACAAACAAGTAAAAACCAAGTATTTTATACATAACACAGCTAAGTTTAAAAGGGTTTATTCAACATAAAGATGTTAATTTTACATCCGTTTCACCTTCCGCTTAGGACGATTTACATTAAATAAAACTTTTCCATCATAGCTCTATTATTTAAGAATTTAGGATTTTAAAAATTGGTAAAAATTGAATGAATGAATTCTTTTCATTAAACATCGAAAAGTCTCGATGTCTTAGCTGGTTATGCTTCTGTGACACTTTCGCTACTGAGCAACACAGAGGCTGAGAGATTAGGTGACACTTACCATACAGCACTGTAGCCTTTGATAGCGATCCTGTTATAATAAATTTTAGAGGCTCATAAAGCCGAGGGGCTATTAGATGTTATATTTCCTGAAGGTTTAGGTACTACATTGTAAGGCTGATGTAGCAACCCTGATGTATCCTGGTACTAGGTTCTCCCCTCTTCTTATTCTTTCGTTCTGTGGCCAGCACAAATCTCCTGGAGCTGACTGTACTTTCTTTTCTCTTTCACGTTGTCTTACTCTTATGTCTCCTCCTCTCTTCATTTGCTTTATGTTTCAGCCCACCTCCAATAGCGTAGCGTGACCCTTGCCGACGGGGTGCATGTCTCCGGGTCCTTCAGAGGAGACTTTTTCGGACCCTTCGGAGCTCTAAGAGCCTCTCTGAAATAACCTAGCCTTACTCAGATGTAAGGTGATCTGCAATGGAATATACATTTTAGATATCTAGCTGCTCTTGGAAACTTCGTGAAAGCAGGCACTCTCAATACAAATTCAGAGTCCAAGTGGATCTAGTCTCAGTGGACACTGGTGGTTACCACATGCTCTCATGCTCTCATGTCGTTTACAATAGATTCGAGACAGTCATGGACTATGTAGAGGAGCAGGGGATTTTGGTAAATCCGTCATCTCAGGGTTCAGCAGATTGTCACGGAGGCTCAGAAGCTGGGCGGACTTGGTCATGACCTCTCAACCAAGAGATGCCATTAAGGCTTTACTCCCAGAGAGAGGTGAAGAATGAGAAATGGCGAAGAGTACCAACACAGGCAATAGCAGATAAGCAGTACTCAAGCACTGATGTAAGTGGCTCGGCTTGGGGCTTCTATTTTGACGATGTACGGTCAAAGTAAATTTGGTTAAGCAGATCGGCAGCGAACGGCATTGCAAGCTTAAGACTTTCGTTAATTCGGATATTTCTTCTCTTGTATCACCGTTCGGCAGAGTCTAGAACACTAAGGCGGATATGGATGGCTGTTAACTTGGTTCTTTCCTTTTAAAAAGATCCAGTGGAGTCTGGAACACGTAGGCGATTTAAGACGGTCGTTTATTCGGTTATTTTCTAAAACACTGCTCCGGCAGTGTCTAGAGCGCGTGGACATAGGTGCGAGCCTTACTCTCTAAGGAAGTATACCGACCTCTCCGCTCCTTCCTTGGCAATGGTGATAATCGATGAATACGCTTCGCCAAAGTTAATGTTACTCGAATTCAGAATCTATTTTACGAAAAGCTTAAAAGACTTCATTCAGCTTTCCCGGTTTATCTAGTAGTTTATAGTTAGGATTTTATTCCGTTCAACCAAGAATCACGTCCCATTTTGTTTTAATTCCAGTAGAGCACTCAACTAATAATGTTTTAATTTTAGCAGAGCACTCAACCAATACATCAGTTACTACTAGGAAGCTACTAGGAACATTTATCACTTAAGAAACTTTAAATGTTGAGTGTAAACAAACATTTTAAACAGACTACTAAAATAAAGTGATACTGCACTGGGGAAGTACTCTCTTGGTAAACACAGTATCAGAGTTATAAACGTTTCATCAGATGTTCGGAACTTATTAAAACTTATCTACCGATACCGTTAAGTTTCCAACTTATGTTTAGCGCCACGTTTAATCTTACTTACGTCACTGCATTTTGCATGCACTGTAATTTTGTCACTTAACTGTAGGTGGAATATATTTTAGTAAGTGAATATACATAAACACCTCGGTCTGTCTATTAATTTTTCTATCCTTAATATTTAATTTCATTATATAAATAAATATATTATATATATAAATATATTATATTATTTATATAAATATATTTATATAATAAATTTAAAATAGTCTATATTTTGCTGAATACCATAAATCATGACTGCAATGTTTGGTGATAACTTGAACCTTTGACCTTGCAGTTTTAAAAGTACGCCTTACGAAGCTGAGAAAGAATTCTCGGTACAGAATACAGCCAAGTAGTCAAAGTGTTAAAGTATCAAGTGTAAGCTAGAATCGTTATGAAGACATTGTCACAAATATTGTAATAACATATGAGGTATTTCACGACGTTGGTCATACTCTAAAATCTCCATTACTAAACCTTGTCTTTTGTAACCCAGTAATCTCTACTTCCCTCATATCTCATAATGTCATATCCGCCATTGAGATCAGAAACTTCTATGTCTCCAACTTAGGATGCAAACTTCGATACTTAGGACTTAAACTCCATCTTTTAGGATAAATAATAATAACATTATGTACAAAATCTAATAACGTGCATTTATTTAAATGGCCGTTTTTTATATTTTCTAAAATGGCCCAAAATCAAAATCCTCAACTGAACAGTATTCAGACATCACTTCGGCTTTCAATGAAGCTAGCACCCTGGCTAACGCGTGAGCTACTGCTTCAGCCCCTGCATCTGCTGCTGCTTTGGCTGTAGCGTCAGCGACCCCTGCTCCCTTGGCTCTACCTACCGCTTCAGCTATCGCTTTAACAGCTGCATCACTCACTGCTTCTGCTGCTGCTTCTGCCTCTGGGATAGATACTGGAGAGGCTACAGGCAAGGCTATGGGCTGAGCTATACTGGCGCAGGAGGCTATAGACACCTAAAAGGTAAATAAAAATGTTATAGACTAAACAACATTCGGTGAATATTATTAAACCGGCAGTAAAAATTGTTAAAACCAAAATAAGGAGATCACCTTCCTATGAAATTTTTACTTAATACTTTACGGATTTGGTGTTCAGTGCGCTTGTTCCAATCACTTTGAACCTTCAGATGTATATGATTAAGTGTTATGAAGCACAAATTTTCAGTTGTTATCAAAAGTTTCAGTGAGTTCACCATCACTCTCTTAGAGGAATATTTCAACATTTGTGTGTATACCTAACCTTATGCCTTAAGCGTTTTCCTAATAAACAGTGTAACGTCAATTCTAGAAACACAACTTTCTGTTTTTTTTTTAACATGGACGATAGAAAATGTCCGAAATCCTATAATATTTTCATAACATCCATCATCAATAACAAACTTTGAACCAGGTTTTTTTTAGAAGAGAACTCAATCAGGAGACTGACTTCGGCGCTGTAGGTATAAAATTGGCAAATGATGTAAGATGCATGAATCTTAAATTTTATGTTTGTGTGCAGTCCAGACGTGGGGATAACATACAACATTTTATCCCTGACCTTAACATTGACGTTTGCTTTATATGTAAATCATGTCTCTGCAATAAAGATTGATTGCGTATTCCTTGTTGCCACGATCAGAAATACGTTGAAAATGTATATTAATGGGGATTCTAGTTTTTCTCCTGTATTCGTATTTTTTGTGCCATATTTTTTGCCTTGTTTCCACATTTAAGAAAATGCATGTGCATAAACAGTTCTAAGAAGTCTACTTCTTCTCAAAAGACAAGTAATATGGGTTTTATAACAGTATTTAATTTATAGTAAAAGTTAGTAGTAACGTCTATTATATCTGCATTACAGCACTGACCAAGCATTACATAGACTTAACATTTGCTAAAACTTAGAATTAAAAGTACACTTTTTCTAAAACTTTTAATTTACTTATCTGGATATTTTTCACTCTATGTTCATTAAAAAAAAATATTCAATTAAGACGTGTTATTGCTATCAAGCTTCCTATACTATCACACTATAAATACAAACAAATTAAAAATTTTAATACAATTAATGAAACATATGAATTTCCTGTCATAAAGCAATGTCTACACAGTTGACTACATCTAACAGGCTCTTAGAATTAATATTTCGCAACTTTAGAGAATAGGATGAACTTTCGCAACTTTAGAGGATATGTGCTGCCTTAAGAACAGTTTGGCGTAGCCTGGAGGGATATTGTACATAAGAATAGGACAATATGTCAACCAAGGACTCTAAGAATGTTCATGTAGAATTTGTGTACAATCGGTCCAGTATTCTTTACATCATTGAGTAAAAACAAAAACACACACACACAATACATAGACCCATCTGATTTATATATATAATAGTGTAGATAAGAGACGTTTAAATATGAATTAAAAATAATATTACCTAAAACAAAACTAATGATACATTAAATTCCACTCAAAGGAATATTGTACTGGGAAGGTGTAACTTGGTAAACACAGTATCAGAGTTATAAACGTTTCATCAGATGTTTGGAACTTATTAAAACTTATTCACCGACACCGTAAGTTTCCAACTTCTGTTTAGCGCCACGTTATATCTCACTTACGGTGTTGCAATATTCTGGCATTTTAACGTCAACTATAATATACAATATATATTTTTAATTAGTCGCTCGTTTTTGTTTTTTTTTTTTTATTTTTTTACTATAAAGTAATATTGTGCAAGAGTAAAATTGTAGAATTAATTATATATTACGGTAGATATCACTACATTATAATATACAACATTACCTCCTATGAGTCAATAATTAATTTAAATTAGAGGAAATAAAAAATTAAACAAACATTCAATCGCAAAAAGTACTTGCTCCACCGGGACTCGAACTCGGATCTCTCACTTGCCGGGTGAATGTGCTATCATTACACCACAGAGCCCTCACTTTTTACGATTCAATTATTTTGTATTTAGCCGTTTCTTTCACATATGTGTTTAAAATAACCAAACTAACATATGATCGGAAGACCAAATACCTATCAAATGACTTCTATTTACATTCATTAAATTTGTATAAGTGGCAATAGCCTAATTTAATTTCAACAAACATTGAATCGCAAAAAGTACTTACTCCGCCGGGACTCGAACCCGGATCTCTCACTTGCCGGGTGAATGTGCTAACATTACACTTTCGTGAACTTCAGCTAAAAATGTTACCAGCTGTATAGTATCACTTAACTTTGGATTAAATTCTTCTTCATTAAAACCTTTCTCGGTCTTCGGGATGTATTAAAAAAGAATTAGCCGAACTGGTCCAGCGTTCTAGATTTTAACACTTAGCAACACATTTAGCGATTCATTTTTTAAAGACTAACAATTACCCGCGGCTTTGAATATAATTTCATAGGTTTTGTACCTCTATGACGACTTGTTCGATAGAATTATATTTCTGACGCCAATGTTAAGGAAAAATTCCATACCTGATATTGCTTCTTTCACAATCAATAATATATATATATATATATATATATATATATATATATATATATATATATTAAATATATATATATATATATATATTATATATATATATATATATATATTTAAGTAAAAACCTGAGAACTATTTGAGAAGCCTACTTTTTACAAAATACAGGTTTGTTTTATAACAGTCTTAAAAGTTAGACTACATTGCTTCTTATATCTGCTCCACTAGCACGCTTCTTTGCACGTAATTTAGTAGGCATGCTCGTGTAAGACCAATGTTGGTTTAAGTCAATTATATTTTCGACGCCAATTTTGAAATTTTATTGTTGCCACGATCAAGAAAATTCGTAAAATTTTTATATTTACAGCCATTGTAAATTATTTTGTTCTTAGTATGTTCTGTTCCATCGTTGATTTTACCTGTTTTCCCGATCAGGAAATATACATCACCGATCAGAGAAGCCTACTTCTGTCATAAGATAACTAATTTGGGTTTGATATCGTTCTTTTAATTTACTTTGCGGTAAAAGTTTGATAGTAACTTTGTCTTTTATATCTAATACTTACTAATAAATAAAAATGTACCATTAAACGTACATTAACTGTTACACCGCGCATTCGTTTCTTTAGAAACTGAAAGATATATGTAATATTTTAGAACATTTAGAGCTGGAATTGGTACATTAGTTCATAAGCACAGTCCATCGAACTTTCGTCAGTTTTTGCCGACTGCTTCAAAGTGATTCTTCATAGTCCAATTCTGACCATCATATGTTTTAGGACATTTTGTAACGTAGAAACTAGAAAAATAAGGTACCTACCTTATCACTGAAATCTAAAACAGCGTGAAAATAATGGTAATTTCTTAGAGAATTTACTCACAATAAATGTTAAAAGATTTAAAATAATGAACAATGTTTACTTAGATCAATTCATCTTTCAGCCAATATTTCACAACTTTAGAGACCAAGATGGGATTTTCGCTATTTTAAAGACTATTGGGACAAAACCTGGATTTTCTAAATAAGAATAGGCCTATATTCATACCGTTTACAATAAGAATGTTCATTGCCCATGTAATATTTCAGTAAAATTGGGTGAATAATTTATGGCATTAAATCAAAACAAATAATCAAAGGCACTTTCGCATTTAAAGGATAATTGATTAACTCATATACAACAATATAATATTTCAAACCTGTAGGTATTGTTCAACCTTACGTATAAAGAAATTCTGGAGTACTAATACGTATAGGTTAAAATTTTATCAAGCACAAGCAAAATTGAATTTCAATACTATTTTTACGTTAAAATATGAATGACTTTTTAATACTTCTTTTGGTTTCTGAAATAGGTAATTGCTTTAGAATTCCTCTAGCCTAAGTACCTTCTGCCCACACGTCACTGAAATGTTAAATTTATATGTCATATGAGTGTCTACTTTTTCTGGAACAAACACTCACCCAGATTTTAAATCCCCTATCCACCTGGATCCCATGTCACAGATTTTCGTTTTTTTCGTATGTTTAAACTGCTTCTGAATCGGCTAGCCCAAGAATATTTCCACCTTTGCGTCTCCTTACTTCGGGCTTCTTCAGAATCTAGATGGATGTTTGGAATTTCTCTACCTAATAGGAACTTAATTTATTTGTTAATCCACTCCTAGAACGTTAGGTTAAATAGACCCAAACTATGTTTTATCGCTTCTAGACTGAACATTCGTTAGGGTTCGACACATCCCAAAGTCTTGACAGGCCAAAGTAATCATGCGGAATTTATGTTTTTGTTGTAACTTTTGATAGTGAAGTCCCTGCAACCCCTGCATTTTCCAGATCCAAGGTTCACTTTAAACTCCATTGGGTATATTTCAAAAGGTTTTAATAAACATAAAGACGGGTGCCAAAGAACTAAAATTATATATATATATAACATATATTACAGTTAATACGTTAACACTATATTAGCACTATATGCTACAACAGTATATTAGGAATTTCTTTGAGTGTGTGATTTTATTAGTTGCACTTCGAGGTCTAACGGTAACTAGTAGGTTAGAGGAATAACGCCCTACATCTAGGGAATAAATCCACAATACATAATACGTATTTAAAACGACAAAGATTATTTTCCAGAGCTCTTAGAATTGTTGATACCAAACCTACAAAAGCAGAGTTATATCTATAAAAAAAGATAGCAAATTCATCTAAACTATATACTCGATTGTTCACCTGATGAGACTATAAGAATACCTCTTCACCTACATAGTATTACATTTTTATATGTTGTATTCTAGGCGTCTCTGATGTCAATAGGATCTAAAGATTTCGTTTTATCTTCTTCATCACCAACCTTTGTTGGATCTCTTCAGACGATCATGACTTCAGATTCCAGTAGTCAAGTCTGTGCACAGCGTCAAAGATTCCAGACGCTGCATTAAGAGGAAGTTCGACTGAGCTAACCTCAAAATTCACATTGAATCCTCCCTTCCCACCCATACCAACGTTACACTGAACACCTATGAGGTAACGTACCGTTTCTACAGTAAAACGCAACATTTCTGGAATCTACTATGAGCATTGATTGTAATTTATTGCCAGAGAGTAACCAAACATATTATTCCATGGGTTGGAAAATTTTCATTTCTGTCTTTTTGTACATCCGCACCATATTTTGGGAACAAACTGACTTATTGACTTGAATTGTTGGACGAAGCTTCATTTTTGTACTGAAATCGTTGATTTTAATGATGGTCCATTTTACTGCATGGGATTATGCTGAGCATTAGCGAAAGTTTTACGTTGGTCTTAAGAGGCACCATGGTTTCAACGAGAAAATTGCAGAATAAATAAATTTTTAAGCAAAAAGGGTAAAAACATATGATATTTTAACGTGTGACATAGCAACACACGTAGGCTAACAATAGACAGAAATAGAGGCTTGAAATTTTTTCAAACAACCTTAACGAAGCCTGCTACGCGACACGTCGTGTTGGGTACTGCTGCCATTTTAACGTGATTTGTTAGAATTTTTACAAATTATTAGATCTGTAATTTTCATGTAACACCATCTTCAAATGTACAGATTATTGTGATTAAAAAGTAAACTGTGAGAGCAACCGTATTTTGTAGCCAGCATCAAGTTAACCCAGGTGATGCAAATTAGAGTGATATTTCTTTAAAAGTGTTCACCAGTTTTCAACTTCCAAAGTTTTCAGTATTAACTATTTTATAAGCTTAATATGGATAAAATCGATGTCACAGATGTATTCCTCCATTCGTGTGAATTTTATGGATAACATGTGTGCGAAATTTTATTATCTTTGTTTCTGTACTTATATGTAAATGTTTCTGCTGTATTTAATTTAGTGAAGATTTCCTATAAAATTTGTAATTCAAGTAAAATAATTATGTAAAAGTACGTGTACTGGGGAGGATAGTAATGAAATTGTAGACAAAACAATATAACTTGCATTTATTTAAGTTTGTGTTTTCACTATATGGTTGGTATCTGCACATCACCGGCCATGCAATTTTCAGCTATCGCCATTGCCTTCAGATTAGCCAACACCTTACACAATGCATCAGCCATGGCATTGGCCGCTGATTTCGCTGCCGCTTTGGCGACTGCAGTTGCTTCAGGATCGGGTATACTAGCGCAAGACGCCAAGGTGACCTAGAATGTGAGCAGAGGTCTAGATCTAACCTGTTACAGACATCGGCAACTAGATAGACAATATCAATCATTTCATTAATTATGGTTCAAGAATTTTTGCAAATAAAATTGTCTATTCTGTTCTATCAATAACGGAATTTGAAATCATTTTCTTTTACTTTTCAATAACAAATTTTTTTCTAAGCGATTACTCTACAATAGCCTAATAATAATAATAATAGGATATACAACTCCAAATATTTTCAAGATTAATCTAACTTGAAATGTATTAATTTAAAAGTTTCCCAGAAAAAAATAAGGTGTATGCCTTAAATGGTATGAGCCCAAATCTAAAGATATTTTATTTTTCTACATTATTACAATTTACAGTTGCATTATTACAGTTAATAATTCTATATTGTAAACAACATTAAAAACCACTACTTATAAAAAAAGCTTACATTCAGCTTGCATCAACAGCTTCATCAAGGTTCCGCAATAATTGTTAATAAATTCTAATGGAATTTAATTAATTTCACACAAAAACATGAACTAATATGGTTTCTAATTTTATGAACAAAATGGCTAATACATTAAATAATTAACTAACTAAATAAACTATCAGTAAACTTTCTAAAAAAGCGTACTTCAAAAATTCAGAAATAAAAAATTTAATAAAGCTATTAAAAAATATTAGCTAATATTGTAATAAATAATTTAATAAGAAATAAATTAATTTTTTTGTTATTATAATATTTTCTCTCACTGTGTGATTGCAAAGGAACTTAAAGCCTTTAAAATGGACAAATTATACAAATGGTATCTTCAGTTTATTAAACGAAGTATACTAGTTAATAACTAATGCAAAATACCAAAATGGTGTTATGGTATGATTTTTAGTCTAGTTAAACTAAAGTAATGAAACCTCTTACGAAACAATTAGATAATTATTTGAGCGTATCAATATTCCTGCCATGAAAGATATTTTATCAATAAATAGCTACACTATTACTTCTATCTCTGAACATGACTCTGGCTAAATACAGACTGTTGAGTACTCAATAAACATGATACTATTTGATAACATTGAGATAATTCTGTCATGTCTAGGATTACGATACAAGGGAAAAAATCCAACTTTGTACGATTTGCTAACATTTCCATAAAAAAGGGAAAGAAACTATTGTATATCCCTCTCTAAATAATTAATCATTGCTAAAAAGTGCTAACCGACAATAAATGGTGAAAAATTAATTCCGTTCTTCACAACAATGGTTAGATTACGAAACCTGCCATGCTTTGCTTCATCTTCAAGATTCAGACACTCTGAGCGCGGATTGCTTTGCCGTTAACAGACATGGTCCCGGCATGCCATCAAAGTGTTTTGAGTACAAATCTAAGACAATGACGTTAATCATATGGTACAAGCCTACAGTAATGTTTTAATGCGGGTTCTGGTTGAGTCTGTTAGGTTTCTGCTAAACAGTATTAACTTCACCTGATGCACTTAGGTAATACTAATCTGACGATTGTTCAATAATCAAATCCATCCATGATATTATGATCAGAAGATTTGTGTGAACCACACCCTTTGTCTACAAAGCTACTTAAAACTATTCTACGTTCAACATTTGGTTTAAATAATCGCCACCGTTTTAATACAATTCACGTATTTGTATGACATCTGTTCAGAATACTTTTCTGTTTTGGACTATCCCATTCGGCCAAAATTTATGAAATAAATGTTCTTGTTTAACAATTTTATTCTTCTATGACTTGATTATTTTCTTCCTAATTATACGTCACATGTAATGTATGGCTTTACTTATGATTTTGATTTACGTCTATGGCATCTATAATAATCATGGAAAAATATGTGTTTTGCCCTAGATCCTTTTTTTCATGAATATTTCATAATATTTACACTACTCCATTACGAATAAAGAATTTCTTAATTTTGAATAAAGTTTGTACATCTACATGGCGTATCTTTGCGTTTTTGTGTAAAATGCTTATTATGTTTTTATCATTTTTATATGCTTGAATGACATTATTTTTTATTTATGTTGCAATAGTTAGATTAAAATTCTGAAATCTCATATACTTCCCAGTTTTTTAACAGTTTGGCCATGGAGGCGGAGCCTTCAGTTCATAGGTGAAATTGGATTTTTCATTTAGTTTTGAACATAAATAGTGGTTTTATGAAAACACACCCCACATATGCAATAAACGCCACTTAAAACTACAAAAAAAATCCAACTTCTATTAGGGATCGCCAACTTCTCCTCGGTTTCTCCTTAACAAATTCCGATCACCAAGGTCATCGACTTCTGCATCCTTGCTCGCTGGATCTCCCCGACTCTCTAAATTGAAGCACTCCAGATTAAATGGGTCCTAGTACAAAATGTCCCTGTCTGAATTTTTACCTGTATCATCCACTAACGGATCCTTATTGTTATCAGCATATTATTATTAGCCCTAGGACGGAATAAATCTACTATTAATAGGTTCTTAGTTTCATTCAAATTTTAGTCCTTTGAGACGTACATAGAATCTACGTATTTCGGCTCGTTAACACCATCAGTAGGATTTAAATTTATTATGCATAACATTAGCCAGTGGCGTCTTCAAAATATGAAAATGTCCTTGACCTAGAAATGATGGTTTTCCGTCCAATTCCAGCCGTTCGGTGAACATGTCCGTCCGGCCGGTTATCTTTTTTTAACGTCGGTTACATTTTAATACGTGCCAAAAATATAATCGTATAATTAGTGTAAAGCAAAAATCTTGCTCGTGTGGTTTAAATAGTTTTAAAGATACCATGGTTAGTAAGAAAATTGTTATTAGATATAAAAAACATGTAGTTTCCGAGTGCGTTTCAAAGGAGAAATTTTTTACGAAAATAAAAACCTATTATTACTACTCCCTTATCCCATGTAAATGGCGGAAAGTCATTTCAATTTTAGATCATATCACAGTTTCGCTTCTGTTTCTTGCAAGGTGCAATATACGAATCAACCGGTATGTGCATAAATATATTCAACCTCTCAGGAATAAAGCAAGTAATGGTAAAGGCCAGATAGTCACTTTCAAATTTAAAACTGGAGTACCTATCGCTGCAGTTACAGAATTAATTAAATTTACTGCAAACGGATGTTTTGCAGTCCAAGAGTTCTCTAAAGCTATTTTTGATGCTTTTGGAAAACGCTTTACCCACGTCAAAGACCGAAGCTAAGAGATAACTACTTTGTGTTGCTCATCATACTTGTATAGTTATTTTAAAACTGAGTGTAATTAAATTAAGTTGTACTAATACGTATTTTGAACTTCAAATATTAGTGACCTTAACATAATTTATGCATTGTATTGGAAATGGCCTAGTACTTTACGACGTGGCATGCAAGCAAAACTTGATATTGTGTCATGAATTACAAATGTCACTTGTGTGGATTATTTCCCGCGATTTTAATTGGGTTTTAAATAGTTTTCATTACATAGATAAATTAGTTTGCAAATAATCTCATACTTTTCTACAATTCCACATAACTAAATAAAATACTATTCTAATGGTTTTATTTTCTACCCCTTTCATTGTAAAACTATTAGGCTAATTGTAAAATTATTAACTTGGCGTTTTTAAAAGCCAATCAATATATGTTTACTATAGCATCAGCTCATAAAAACAGAATAAGAAATTAATTCAGAAGTTTAGGTCCAGACAAATACATTAAAATAACGCATGTGTCCGTTGTCTTATCACTAAATATACTATCACTTACCAAAAAGAAACCAACACATAAGCCCACCAACAGGGAAGATAGCTTGGACTGCGACATTGTATTCTCAGTGTATCCGCGCTTCTGGAACGTCGTATGGCCGATTTTGTACCTATCACAATACAAACAGTCCTATCACTTACCTCACTGATATCACAGTCACACACCGTGGCGCATGGTTCTATCAATGAAACCAGCTCAAGGACTTTATGTAACTTCTGTATCTTTTTTCTCTAACTTTAAAAGAAGCAATGTGAACTACGCTAGTGAATAAGGAGATGGAAATGACAATTGATAATACCAATTCTACTAAATTTCTTTCATTAAATATTTGTACCTACATCAATTTCTAAATTTGGTTAATTTCTTCCTGTTTATCCCACATCATCCTAGATTGCAACTTTATAGAATTTTGATAAGTACTTATAATTCACAGCAGTAAAAGTATATAAGTTTAGAAATCTAGTTTACAACTAAACGAAACCAAACACGACTTAATACACTCACTAAAGACTTTGAAGGTTATCGATTCAGTTAAAAGTTTTAGAATAGAGGCTGTATATAATGATTTTTGAAAAACCTACTGGCAATTATTTCATTATATAGACACATTAGCTTAGAAGCACAAAGCTTAAAAACTGAAACTCTGAAAAGTTTTAAAATAGTGGTTCTTATATTTTCGAAATATGATAAAATCCGAACAACTAATGATTTTTCATATTACCATCATTGTAAAAATTGACCTTCAAATCCAATAATGCAAATTCAATTATGAATTGCGCTTAAGAACCTTACAGTAAGTTTGCCTTTCTCCCGACTGAGCTGTAATGTACTGGGCAAAAATATCTGACGATATTCGTTGCTATGTAGTCGAGGGGTCGTGTTTTGAGTGGAAGTGGGATGTGGCCTATGCTATTTCAGTTACCATGTAGCATTGGTTAAGTGTATGCAGTGCGATTTTTTAAGTAAAGATTTTTTATTGTTAGCCATTAGTTTCATAACAATAAACAAAGAGCACTACCTGAGAATTTTGGATCGATTTTATATCCCTAAACTAAAAGATACTTATAATAGCTATGAAAAATGTTGGTTCCAAAAGGAAGGGGTAATTGGCTATTCAGCAAATTTCATAATTAAGGAAAATATTTTTTGGCCGCGTCACTCTCATAATGGTGGCACTTTAGGGGAGGGAGGGGTAATTTAAATTAAAAGAGTACGCAAATAAATATCCCGTATCTACATGACTTCAAAGACCTACCAATTAGTCGCTTCCGTACAAAATGAGGTGTTGCAAAAAGTGTTATAGATTTACTGAAAGTTCCATATATGGATAAATGATCGTCTTCAAATCCCAAATGATTTCATTTAGGTTATTTATTAATCTTTTCATTAATTAACACGTACTTTATATAAAATAATAAATATGCTGAGATTTTCATAAATTTTGTTGCCGCTCCCTGTACATATATAACATGTTTTAGCATGTATTAAAATCAGGATTTTAAAATTAATATTCTCCTAACCATCAGTATTGTTCTCTTTTACAATTTTGAAAGTATATTTTCACTAATACCTACGTATACTATAGTTAAAAATTTTTTTTTTTGTTTTGATTTAGGACCATCATCACATATTTATTGAACATTTGTTGGTTTTTTTTTTAATATTTAATTATTACTCGCAATTTTGGGATACAATAACGAGCTGTTACAAGCATCTACCAGTAGTACTTATATGAAATTCAGATGGTTAGCTGCTGCTTTTCCTCACATTCATATCTTACGTGTTGTCAACTAGCACTCTGTATATTATAATATTATTTTATCATTTACACGTGTTTCAATGAATAAATACCTGCTACACGTGGAAGGAGTGGGTTTATTGTTCAAGACTGCAACGCGTGTTCCTGACGTTAGCTTTTTATCCAAATGCCAGATATGAATGTAGAATCTGAAATTAAAACCACGTGCTGGGCTTACAGAAATGTAGGTGCTTGGGAGTATAACACGTGTTAATTATAAAATACTAATCCATCAAAATATTCATAATATTACCTTACCTGCGTTGACCTTCTTCCTCCTAAGAAACCATGTTTGTCCTCCCATATTTCATTGTCATGTTCATATATTGCTCTCCGAAGTATGTGCTGTTTCTGATCCAAATGGCATTGATCAGCCTGTAACAGAAATTTTTTACTTTAACCTTTACCTTTTTTAATTAGGTACTTCATTTTTCAAACTTTCGAACACCACTTCTTCAAAAACGTATGAATAAAGGTACATAGTCCAATGTATTCCTTTTCATGCAATTTATGGAGCTTTATTTTGAAATAAATACTTCATTTATATAGTTATGCTTGATTGTGTTTTCCTTTGCAAGTTTCCTTATTATTTTTTATTTATTTTATGAATTTTTCCAATATATGGTTTTTATTAATTACTTCCATACTAATCACTTAATTTTTAGGTTTATTCTTATTTTTAGTTTTATTGTTAATTCAATTCAATGTTACAAAAGAAAAATTTCAATTTACATTATGGAAAGGAAACTCTTAAAAGTGAAGAACAATACCCTGAGGTATTAACGTTTGGAGCATCGCGATTATTCCAGAAAACCCATAGTAAAAGTTGAAATGGAGATTGCAGCGTTATCTGGGATCACAGTTAAAGTGCAAAACTCTACTAAGACGGTGAGTGAGTTTTAATAAGTTCCCCAAGTCTGACGACACATTTACGATTATGTTGCTGAGACGACTGAGACTCGGATGTATCGCAAACCGATATTCACGCGAACTTCGCTTGTCTTACAAACTGCGCCGAAAACTTTGGAGATTGTCGTACATTTCAAAATTAATTAATAATATCGGTTGTAAATGGCTGTTACGCACATATACATGTAAATAGCGCAGATGCATTCAAGTACTTAATTAATTACTTTATGATGTAGTTTACATCATATATGAAGGTTGTAAATATAGTAAATATAAGGTAAATATAATCAGGCTTCAGCAATAAGCTTACCTACAGCTTTTGGCAAAGTACGAGGTATTATGTCGCTCAAAATATGTGATCTCAATACTTCCAGACTAGAATTTTCTGTCTCTGAATTACATCTCCAACAAAACAGCTGTTGAAGAAACAAAGAATTATCACCTGCCCCTGTTAATTAATCCACAATAAATTTTAATACAATCTATTTGCAAAATACTTGAAACTTGTCCAATCATATAAGCATTTCTAAACATCTATGTCAGTTTAAAATGTTATTAGTTTTGATAACCATAATAAGTTAAAATTATTTTAATGCTCATATTTAATTATAAAATTACATTAAAAAGAACTAAATCGTTTTATTTAAATATTTAAGGAGTAAATATAGCTACTATAAGACACTGAATATTAATCTGATACATACATGCTACATAGCTGAACATTAGGAAATAATATCTCTCATGTTTAGGGAAAAATGCAATTTGCAATTAATTTCCAGCGCAATATGTTGAAAACAAAATTATCTACAAACTTAAAATTTTGCACAAAGCTTAATTTATGTTGCATATTAGTCTATGGAATTTGGCTGAACACTAGCAAACATTTTACAATATTATGAGGGTTAATTGTAATGACAACGAAAGAATAGCAGAATAAATAAATTTGTAAAGAACTTAAATATAAAAAAATGATATTTTTCATGTTATATATACATGTGGCCTAACCTGAAATATGAGTGTATCATAGGGCATTATATGTCGAAAAATATTCCACCTGTCACTTTTATCTTTCACTTTTGCATGAAACTTCATTTCTTCTTGGATAAGTACAAATTCTATGATAGTGCATATACGTCTATGTGATTTGGCTGAGCGTCATTGAAACCAAGTGGGCTGACAGGATTTTCTTTTGTCTATCGTGGATAAAAATTTTATTTTCTGTCCGCTGGATATCTTGAGAATGAACTGGTGGTGGGCCATATAAGTAGTAAGAAAGTCGTATTGTTAATATAAATTTGGGTTCCAATGAATCCATACATTGTGTCATATTGTAACCAAAGTACAAAGCGAAAATATAAAAAGAAAACATTACTTACAAATAAATTTTTATGTTACAAGTTACTAAACGTATTTCATAAATTTCAATCAATGAAAATGTAAGCAATATCAAACATTCCTAACTTAAAATAATATACAAATGAAACATATTTTAATTGATGTTCACTGTTCAAAGTATACACGAAATGTTTTATAAATATCCTAAAGTTGTTAATATCATATATAACTACAGGGTTTTTTCATTTTGGGTGGGTAGATGTTGAGATGAAATAAAACAAGCTATGTATAATATATTAATGAAATTTATTTTTCATATGAAAGGCTCATGTATGCCATTATGTATGGAATATGACATCGTTGAAATATCCACCGTGGTTTCTTACAATGGTACGGATTCCAGTGGTCCACTTTTCAATTACTCTGCCGCAAAAATCCACTTGAATTTGAGCGATGGCCTTGGTTATGTTGATCTTAAGGTCGTCTGTTGATTGAGGCCTATTGGCATAGACCAGTGACTTCAGAAAACCCCATAAAACGTCTAGGGACGTCAAATCTCATGATCTTGGTGGCCAATTCACATCACCTCTGCGAGAGATAACCATACCCTCAAATCGTTCATGCAAAATTTTCATGGTGTCGTTCGCTGTGTGGCCCGTAGCGCCGTCCTGCTGAAACCACATGTCGTTTACGTCTATATCATTCAATTTGGGTAAAAACGAATCAATTATCATCGTTCTGTAGCGTTCGCCGTTGACAGTGATAGTCTCACCAACGTTGTATTCAAAAAAATACGGACCAATCACACCGCCAGCCCAAAATCCACACGAAACGGTAAAGTTTTGTGGATGCATCGCTACCTGGTGAACCTCATGTGGCATCGCGTTTTCCAATATACGGCAGTTACGCTTGTTAACATATCCATTCATTCAGAAATGTGCTTCGTCACTGAAGATAATTTTTCGGCCGAAATTAGGATTCCAAACTCTACAAAGCCCAATCGGCGAACAAACAGCGTTGTCTATAGTCGACTTTAAGCTCCTGGGTCAGTTGGATTTTGTACGGATGCAGGCCTAAATCCAGACGGAAAATTTTCCAAGTTGAAGTTTGCAAAAGGCCGAGTTCTTGTGCAAGGCGAGGAGTTGACTGCTTCGTGTTCCTCTGCACACTTTCACGCACAGCGGCGATGTTCTCGATAGATCTGCTGTTCCTTTGACGTCTGGGTGCAGGCTGGTTGTTTACCGAACCGTTCTTCTCAAATTTAGCTACCAATCGATGAAGAGTTTACATTGAAGGGCCTCCGCGTCTGCCATAAAATGGTCACAACATACCTAACGTTTTAACTAGTCCACACTCCTTTTTTGCATCCGTTGCTGATGGGCGGGGTCCTCGGCCATCTGAACCTCAAGTACGCCCCTTGCAAAGACAGAGCCCCACATCGTCAATGGTGTTGGCGCCCGTTTCACCGAATTATTCAGCAGCTCCCAGCCAAAAAATTAAACGACCTCAATATAATGTCTCCATGGCTCATAAAAAAAATGCTGCAAGCATTTATTGAGACCCTTAACCCAATTAGTAAATTATTCATTCCAAAAAAGAAGTGTTCCCCTCTCTTCTGAAAATTGCTAAAGTTATTCCTATTTTTAAGAAAGACGACCCAGCTTCAATTACTAACTATCGACCTGTCTCAATTTTGCCAGTGATAAGCAAAATTTTTGAAAAGCTATTTTTTTATAAGAATGCTTCACTTTTTGGACAAATACAATCAGCTCTCAAGTGAACAATTTGGTTTCAGAAAGGGCAAATCGACAACAGACGCAGTTGCTAGTCTTGTCGATATGATTGTAGAGGGAATTGAATGTCGAAACCACACAATGAGTGTGTTTTTAGATCTGTCCAAAGCATTCGACTGCGTAGATCACGGTACACTGCTCGACAAACTTGAGTCCTACGGCATTCGAGGCGTGCCTCTTAAATGGCTTAGCTAGTTCCTAAGTCAGAGATCCCAAGTTGTCCAAATATCAAATAAATCATACAAACCAATACACCTGAGATATGGAGTCCCTCAAGGGTCTATCCTCAGTCCTGTGCTTTCCTGCTTTACGTGAACGATATAAAACCATCGCTTCTGCATGGAAAATTGGTGCAGTTTGCCGATGATACCACTCTTTTTTTCAGTGCAACGTCAAGCGAAGTTTTGGAACAACAGGCTTTTGTTGACATCAAAAACTGTGTCCAATACTTCCACAGCCACAATCTAACAACAAAATCTTCAAAAACCAACGTTTTGAATTTTGCCTTGCGCACTGCGGGCAACCAGTGTGAGCCGGCCATTTTGTTAGATGACTCCACACTGGTCTGCTCTTCAAAATTCCTAGGAATCCACCTCGATCGAGGGCTGACTTGGAATGAGCACATTGACCATGTTTGCGCAAAAAACCGGCTCAGGCATTTTTGTTTTGAGATCTTTAGCCAAATACTGTCCGAGTCAGGTACTGATTACGGCGTATTACGGCTTGATTTACCCCCTTCTCGCCTACGGAGTGGTCCTTTGGGGAGCTTGCGCAAACATTCAGTTTCAAAGAGCATTCAGACTCCAAAAAAAAGCAATTAGAGTAATCGCCAAAATCAAATTTAGAGAGTCGTGCAGGGAAGCTTTCAAGAAATTGCAGCTGTTGACTCTGCCGTACTTTGTTTTGTATGAGTAAATGTGCCTTAACCAGAGGCCAAGACATACACATGTATGAGACGCGTGGTAGAGCAAACTACCGGACTGGGAGACACAGAACGGTAGTTTATGAACGCCTACCCTCGCAAGCTGGTGTGCATGTCCTCAACAGACTGCCCAATTCAATTAAACATACCCCAACGCCTAAGGCGTTAAAGACTCGCCTCAAACGCTTCTTGGTGTCTCAGGCATTCTATAATGCGGCTGAGTTTTTGGCATTTGACTGGGAGACCGCCCAATTAGAAGACTGGCTCTGCTGTGCTAAGTGGACTGCATTGGCGAAGAATGAAAGAGGCGTGATTTTAAAATTGTAAGTATGAATGTGTATTGTGTGTATGAATGCCTGGAATTTTAGAAACCCCGTATTGACGTTTGCCATACAATTTATATACAATTTCGCTGCAATAAAACAGATTTTGATTTTGACAGCTTGACACCAAAACAACATGGCCGCCACAGGCTGCCAACATTTACCCGCTCAAAATGAAAAACACAATATATAAAAATATTTCTTATCTAAGACATTTCGTATAGAGTTTAAAAACTTTTTATTTTATGGTTTTTAGGCTTGTTTATGACATAAAAACATATAAATATAAATATTTTGCTTTTTTATACGAAAAATACATTTTATTTAGCGTTCCGAAATAAATATCGTATTGACTTAGAAAACTTATATACTTTATAAATTATAATTAAAGAGCCAAAACGTTTTATTCAATGCCAAAAAATTCAAATTTTTGGTACTAAGCCAATATATTTTTGTATTTATCCCTAATTAAAAATTATTAATGTACATGATGACCTCGTAAAGTTATATCATTAAAAATTTACGAAAACTTTACTTTATTATATATGAATTGGGCAAAAATTTAAATTGTACTGAGTTTACTAAATTAAATTATATATTTATAATTCTTTTGCTATTTTGAGAAATTTTAACTCGATCTAAGAAAAAGTGCAGTCATTATGGATCTTATTTTGTGACTGTACTTTTTTATCATATTTTATACTATTTTAAACAAAATATTCGTTCAAGGAAATATTAAGGAGAATTCAAGTAAACACTAAAAGCCATTGTGTAAGAAGGAAGACTAAAATTCTAAAGTCAGAGATAAATTGTAAACCATTTCAAAGTTATAGTCACAACGTAATTTCATTAAAAGTTCTGTGTAAAGTCCGGGAGGCTCAGTTCTACACAAAACCGGATGTAAACGATATTGCGTCCTCAGCTAAATTAATATTTTCATTCCAACATTCACTTAGCATATTATTACTTCCCAACTTTCCCAATGAGCGCAACATGTTGCAGACTTTTCAACAGAAAGTAATAAGACCATGTTTAATATTACAGTGCTTGACAAGTCTTATTTCTTATTAAACGTTTCTCAAGATTTTACATTAATTTTACGCTTTTATAATTTTAAATTGTTAACGGTGTGAACAACTTCTGCTAACCATCTCGTTTTAATCGTGATAATGCTTCTCATTACTTTAAACTGTGCCTATTCCAAAAACTTTTCTTTCTTACAGTCCATTAAATACTAAAACATACAAGGCTTTTAATTGTCTACTTCTTTAAACAATATTTAGTTATGTTTTTATAGATAGTATATCTTGTTATTTCTCAATCGAGGAGCGAGAAATTTTATTTATGTCTGTCTACATATCTATATGTATATCTTTCTGCTCGATATCTTAACAAAATTTATGTATAAACTTGAAATTTTGAATTATGCTTAATTTTTATATGGAAAACATCGATTTTGATCGAGCTTCATGTCACCTATAGGATTTAGCTGAACGTTAGTGAACATTCTAAAATGTTTTCTCATGATGTGAACACAAAAGTTGTAGAATAAAAAAATGTAAAACGAACTGAATACATTTAGTTGACATTTTAACATGTAACAACTACATGAAATTACTAATCAAATGAGCTAAAGAATAACATTTAATAAATTATCTTACGCGACACGTGGTTTGGTTACTCCTACCTCTTATTATAATATTTAAACCATCAGACAAAAATATTAAATATGCGAATGGTGTTTTTAGCCCGGTATTTTTTACTAGACTGCGTCAATCACAACAATCAACAAACAAAACAGTTAGTGATTATTTCAAGGAGCCTTTAACCCTGGGCTTTACTTTTGTGTGTTAGGTTTGGTACCTGTGCCCTTATAAATATTTCAATCCACTCTCTGGTAAATGTAACTATTTAATATTTTATTTAATCGTTTTAAATTGGTGTTACAAAATAAATTCATATTCTAGAGTACATTATACTCTCCTTATACCACCTACTTTTGGGACCGAACCTTGGTCGGATACGAGAAAGTCGGTTAAAACGAAAATAACTACGATACAACCCATTTGCTTATAAAATACAATAATATACCTAATTTTATTTGTAGCCATTATGTTTTTATTGTGTACAAAAAAGGATTTACGTTCTTCTAAAGTCGCTTACGTTTCACCCACTAATTTGTTGTGACCTAACTGCACAACACTTTAGTTTAATATATTATACTCATAAAAATAGTTCACAAAAATCAAAAAGGTGCGAATGTGCCACACCACGTGTCCATGTAAAATGTCTAGTCTATAGCTCGGTCTATAGTTAGGCTGCATGTGAGCAGACATTTAACACATAAGACATGCTTATGCTCAGTTTGTTCACGAACTTATTTATGAAACGATTTTCTCACTACCATACATATTTATCCATAAGACCAAATTATAACTAATGTATGTGCTCATTTCATTCTCAACATATCCTGCAGACAGATTTCAGTCTTAGTAGAGAAACTAAGGCCTCCCGGCTACTCAAGTGAAACAAGACTGCAGATTTTTTTTATCGACATGTTCCTATTTGTTGTTTTGATTAGGATTAGGATGATCACAAAAGCAAATGCAGCAAATATAGGCACGAATATTATATTCAATCTATTCATGTGCTGGAATAGGGTGGATTAAAGGACGAGTAGCGGTATTAATCTTATATCAACTCAAATTGTTTTGTACTTCATGAACCATTTTAGCTTTTTTTTTGTTATGTATTGTTTTTCCTAAAGTTGTTATTACAATGCAAGTAGCTAAATAAAATGTTGTCATAACAACAGAAATAAAATAAATTACTAATTTGACTCCTTTCAGTATTAAAATTATACAATTATGTCGTGTATCGTATACAAATTTAAACATTCAGTACAGTGATACAAAAATAAGAACGACTTAAACATTATTTTAAATGCGTGATTCATAAAATCCAAACGTCTAAATTCCATAAGATTTTTACAGACTCACAAACCAGGAAGCACTGAAATACCAGCAATACTTCGGCTCGGTTAAGAGTTTATTGCCCCCATTCATCTCCCAATGATTGGCTTCACAAATCTCAGCCTCCAAGAACTTTCTTACACTGCAGCCAACTCAAGTAAATTGAATTAAAAATCTCACCCTTCTATCAAAAGTGACATTGTCTACCCTATTAGTGTGATGTAATGTTATAATTAGTAGTTAAACAATAATTTTAAAATGTTTCTTTTTGGCTGAGGGTTGGTGAAACCTTTCACTCGACTGGCAGGAAAAGATTTATTTCTGACTCTGTTTGTAAATCAGCACAATATTTCAAGAACAAATCAACGTATATACTTGAAATTATAAATGAGAAACATGATTTCCCATGGGATTCGGCTTATATTCGCGAACAGTTTTACACTTGTCCAATGGGTAATCATGATGGCAACTAGAAAACAGCACAATAAATAAATATGCAAGGAAACTGAATGCATATGAGATTTTTATATCTGACACACGACATCTGGCGAACTACGCCAACATAATCTTTTGGGGACTTAGTGTCTAGGACGAAGTAAAAATAAAACTTTTTGGGAACACTGCTGTTGCTATGAAAACGGAAATGAAATTCTAGAGTATCATATGTCAAAATATCTAGAACTCCATTTAACCTGCATATGATACACGTTGCATAAAACATTACTGCATGGAAAATTATGATTTTTATGACGCTGCATAGCCATCTATGTGATTTAGTCGAAAGTCATTGAAACCAATCTCTCAGTAAGCTGACAAAATTTACTCTTGTCTCCTGAGGGATACAAGAAATTATTTTCTGGCTGATTGTTGAAATGTCTACTTTTTATAATTATATCACTGTGTTTCTTCCAAAAGGAATATCTTTTCCAAAGGGTTGATTCAATGCGTGTTTTCACCATCATCTCACAGAGTACGTGTTGAATACTGCAATCTTAAAAGTACTAAGTAGTATTGCCATGATACTCTACTGTTTCGGTCTTGCTGAATACATTAGGACAGATGAGCAATCCAAATTCCAGGCGTCTGCGGCGCTTTTAAGACGATGCACTAAGCGGGAGGTAAAATAGAATTGAACTCAACACTCGCATTAAATCACATCTACAAGCCATTGTGAAGTTTGGCGTAGAAATTAAGAATTATTAAAACAAAAACATAATCAAAATGGTCTCAAATTTTCCAATACGCTACTTCTGGTGCACTAATATAAGCACGTTTTTTTCAGATTTTATGATAGACGTGGTCTAAGTAATAAAGTTGTAGACCATTATTTACTCTGTAGTGACGTTTATGTTACATTTTAATTAGATGCGTGGCCGTGCTCGATACTTCTACCGTAATATAAAAGTGTCACATTTATCTTGCATTTTTACGAGGCAGTACTAATAAAAAATGTAAGAACGATGTCAATTAGCAAACGCTTGTAGGACTCTCTAAGACAAAATTCATAGGATTCCTCAAACAAAAAAGATAATATAGCTGCATCTTTTTTAAAATTGCTGTAACTGTCGTAATTCCGAATATATAATGATCATATAGAACCAAAATAAATCAATTGAAAAATTTTACAGTTATATTAAGCGATTAAAATATGTAATGGCCATTTAATATAAAATAATGTTCAAACCCGCCATGTTTATAGACATTTAATTATGTGGCCGAAGAAAACTAAAATTATAAAGAAATTCATATTCAAACCAACTAAATATGGGTTTCTCGAAGTATAATTGAAAATAATATGAAATGAAAAATAAGCTATTATTTTAATCTATGAGAACTAAAACTAGAATATGTTAACATCAAATTACTGAATTCACAGGGTGAAATATTGGGATATAAACTAAAACCTATTCAAGAAAGTATTTTGGTACGTATATGAGTACAATGGATAAACCCAGTATATATCTTGAATACATAAAATTCAAACAGATATTTGTTACTTTGTAGAAGGGAGAGACGTAGTACCTAAAGCGACAAAGTTTCATTCATCTACTAAAGACTGTGTATAAAGGTTCCCTTAATTTTCACCAATCCTCCCGTATCGAAAGGTATAGCATAATTTCCAGGCTGTAGAACATGATATATAATTATACTATGTTAATATGGTAATATTAAAATGATCTTACAACCAATTATAAGTACTCATCATACAGGACAATAGGGTAGTGTGATTCAAATACTAAAGTAAAGGAGTAAGGCCTTTCGCCGCAAACTTGCCACTTGCATGAGAAAAATATAAGATTTAAATCGCTTTGTACTTGAAAAGAAAAGTGACTCAAATACATTACTCATTTGTAGCTTAATTTTATTATCAGGTTAAATATAAACATTTAACTAAAATATTTCATGATAGAGTAGGTTGTAGAATCTTAAAATATGGAAATAAATATGTTTAAACGAAATAATGTATATAAAATTTAAAAGTAATTCAGCATTTATTTAAATAATAGGACAGCTTTCTTACTTAAAACCATAACAGAAAATAGTTGGGTTTTTGAATAGTTAAATTAAATAACAAATAAATCCAAAGATGTCTCGGAAATGTGGTTTGGAATATATTTTCATATCGAAAAAATAATAGTATAAGAATTTTCTATTATGAGCAGCGTAATTTGAACCCATGGGCCCTTTTTTCGTATTTAAAATTCAAAAATGCAGCAAACAAGGAATTAAATTGCCTTTCACTCAAAAAGGCCTAAGAGTTAAATGCAGCAAAATGATTCATTCCTCAGTTTCCTATCATAAGTGCATAAAAGCACATGACGTATCTTCCATATCCAATCATGTAAGAGGCTTAAATTTCATATTATTATAAAATACATCTAATATTCCCCTCCAAAATTTCCACATTATTATTCCTTACCAAATTTTAAGATATACAAGTTTTAAAAAGGTTTAAGAATATTAGATTCTAATTTCATTAATGCTAAAACTTAATTTTAAGCTAACTGATAAGAAAAATAATAATGGTGTTGAAACTACACTGTTCAAATTTAGAGCAAAGCCGATCTTGTAGTTTTTAAGAACTGTTAACATTAGATTTCATGTTATAGTCACAAAATTCAATATACCTAAAACAAATTAGTTCCAATTACGTTACTGATCCCAAGTATCAGCACGATTTATTTCAAATTCTACAATAGAGCTTCTGTACAAAGAAACGAAAAGAGTCACCAGTTTGGAATAAAGCCCCTACAAAACAAATCTCGGAGCCACAAGACATCGAGTGCTCAGTTGGACAGATTTAGCCAGACAGAAAGAGAATCATTACAGGGATCACTGGGTTATGACCACCATTCATCCATGCTGTAGATCCTGCTGCCACCTTGTCCACTCTCCTGTCACAATTAAATTACTTTTTGTTTTCTTTCACATTTAATAAATTTAATACACGTTATAAATAAATATATTCAATCAAATAGTTTTGATTAAATATGAACTGGATGCACAAGTGTTTGTAATTTAAAGCTTTCAATAACCGAGCAGTAATAACACTTGTGAATAAATTAACTACAGTGTTCTATATAAATAATGAATTATTCTGTTATGCCTGTTAATATAACCGCTCTAAATATTATAACATTAGTTTGATTTTCAAATCCTATATTCAATATTTACTGTTTCATATTATTCAGGGATGCAATCATATTCTGCTTTATCACTATTACTTTGATATTTCAAGTGTTTGTTCAAAGAATGATAACATTCACCATGAATTTACAATTTGAAATACATAGGCGCAGAATTAACTATAACTTATTAAATTTAATCCAAACAAGTGATGCTTGTATGAGAACAGAAATTGTTTATACGAGTATAATGTAACAGAGATTATAAATAGAGTGTATGTGTTTAATCATCCATACTCATAAAACTATTACGAGAGGTATTATTATGATTACAATTAACTGAAATAATGCATTGATATTTATTAAAAAACGTTTGCGCAACCAAGCACAATATCTTTACAATTATAAATAGTTTTCACGAAAAAATATTGAAGTGATGTTAAATTTGGTATTATAATCCAAATTATTTTTTTAAATCAGTCATTCTTCTGTTTCTTTATCGTTCATCTCTATAAAGAAACGCCACGACCCTTTAAATGTTAATGAAGCAAAATTTACATTCCGGCACATCGAGCTCGATGATAGTGCATGTCACTGAGATTTGGCTAAGTTTCATTGAAGTCTATCACACTACGCTAGCGGAATTCTTTTTTTCTGCCAACGGGGTTGAAAATTGTATTTTCTTCATGTTGTCTGTCTGTCTTGTCTGCAGAACATCTAACAACTGAAATTATCTGTATAAATGAAATTTTATATTGAACCTCAACGAATCTATTACGCCACACTGTAGCGTAGCGCACTACTAACTAGCAACTCACGCAATTTAGAATTTCAAATAATTCATAAACCACATTTTGATGTTAGTTTAACAAAAATTCAAATCAATTACATATCGAAGTAAATGTTACATGTGTGGTGTTAGATCATAATAGATTCATATTGTGAGTTTATGGAATAAAATTGTTATTTTAATATGATGGTAAGTGTATTACTATAAAATCATTTTCTTTTACTGCTATTGTATAAATATTTTATTTTTGTAATTTAGTTTTTTATGCATGATTTAGTACTACATTTTGAATTTTTTTAGTTTACATAACATTTTAATTAAATAAGCGGTAAACCTTGCAATTTAAAGCAATTTACTCTAATTTTACACATTTAAAACAATACTACCTATTATTAGCATTTAACGCTGCTCTTAATAGTTTTAAATATCTCAACTATTTTAGGATAAGCCTAAGATGAAAGATCTAAATACTGGAAGTATTTTTTTCTCTACTGGCATTATTTCAGCTCAACTAAGATTTTATTAACCCCATCCATCTGACTGCCTTGTACATTCAAGCACTTTAAATTCTCTTGTAAAGCTACCATCTTGCAACATTCCGTCACTTGTTTTACTTGCTCAAAAGAAGTAAAAACTTCATAGTTGCAATTTTGCTTGCATTACGTTGAGGCAGTACTGTACTTGTATTATCGGTTTTAAATTTTATATTTAATACATTCTATATTACCTCGTAATCTAATGTTCAAAACTAAAGTCAAATGTTTATATTTTTTGTATCTTATAAATAGAAGATATTTTCAGAAATTATTGCCTAAGCGTTAGCAAATCCTATCAATATATATGCTGAAAAAGTTTTTATTCATGCATGTTTGTCTCTATGCCAATCCTTAAAAGATTCTGAGTACGAACTTATTTAAAGACTTAAAATTTTGGAAAGAAGTTTCATTTAGCAACAACTCAAATGTGGTAAGAATGCATGTCACTTCTAGGCGTTTGGCTAAGCGTTGGCGGTTAAAATGAGACATAGTAACTCATGTAGCTGTAGACGCTTTATACAACATTAGTTAAGCCTGTTAAGTAGTGCTATGTGGACAGGCGTACTCCTATTTTGTCTATTATTAAGGTTCTTTAAAAGACTTTTTCATTACATGACGTATGTGGAAACCTCAGTGAGGAATTTAAAATTAAACATACTCATGTACAAAACTCTAAAGCATAAATCTCTTCGACACACGTATTTCTGTAAACACACGACGATGAGTAAAGAAGTTTATCTTTTCTCACTTCTCATTTCATAAGATATACCATTTTACACAGGTGAAAATACCGTTTATAATCTGTCTAGTGGTTGTATTAATTTAATATTAGTCGAATGTTCAACTCATATTAGCGTACTCAAGTCTGACCAGTGTATCATATACGGTATCTCTTCTTCAAACCATATTTTTTTATCTCATGAAGCTCACACTACTACAGAACGCCTTGTGAACACACTTTTGTATTATGAAGTGATAAACCACTATGAACACGCGGGATCCGATAGGAAAAAACTTCAGTAAGAGTAGCAAAGTTTCAGTAAACTATCCGAGAGACAAACAAGTTGGAAAACTGTCGAGTAAATCTCGCCTTTCAAGTTACAGTCTTGTCTCAAAGCTTTGCACTCCGTGCACGTGGTGATAAGAGTTTATTATTTTTAATCCAATTAAAATTATTTTAATACTGTAAAAAACACACTATATTGGTTTTGTAAATAATTATAATATATTATACAAACTAAATTAAAATTTGTATATGGGACATCTTTATTGCTAAGACGTTTGTAAGATAATTAATATTATTTTTGTTTGCTGGTTTCACAGTTTTGCATAATTTAAATTTGTTAACCTTCACCAGCAAGAGTTGAAGTAAAACTACCTTGAAATCCCCATTAGAACAATATTATACTTCGAACACTTGTTCGCCCATATTTCTGGTATAATAATGGGAAATTTCTAATTTTAAAGTAATTCTGCAAATAATTTAAACTTTAGTATGTATCGTTTACAAAATCTTAAGATTTTCTTTGTAACCAATAAAATCTTTAGTTTTCTTCTTTAAAACTAATAGTTTAACTATTAGAAAACATTTTAAATATTGTACTATTAAAATTTAAGATTGAGACGACTCCTTTTAATTCTATGACAGTAATTTAGGTCACAAAATTGTTTAAAAGTTTATCATTATTCTTGTAGAGCTCAAATCTAAATATAATCCAGCGTATTCACAAAAAATTACCTGAATGCAATGTAAATTCTACTGGAGTGAATGAATCACCATCAATCACAGATGTTTACCTTCTGTAAGCAGAAGCCAGTTATCGCCCGCAAAACAGCTCCTCGTTAAATTCGTTGGTCTCATCAATACATTATTAATTAAAACCTGTTGATTAAATGTTGACTGTCCTTCGAGGCTCCCATCATATTTGGCCCCTTATGTCCCCTTACGGAATTCCTGAGTACAATGATAGTCATTGATAGATATTGTCATTTAAAAAAATACACCAGTTTAATTGAATGGCGCCCCAAAAATGCAGAATTCGACAGGAACACAACATTAAAAATTTACTGGATTCAAATATTTTTTGGAAAATAACCATCAGGTTGTTTTAGTTATTAATATAAATCACAATCGTATCACCAAATCGTGTTTTGTTAAACCAGGTTTTGTAGCAGTGGAATACTATTTTAGTCACCAACAGTAGCTTTGATCACTTTTGGTAATTTAATTTCTACGCCAAGACATGTAAATAATCCAATAGGTCAGTGTAAATACAAACAAAAATCCTTGTATTATTATTCAATGCTATGTATGAAGGTCATTTTCGTCAGGCTGTGCAATGATTGGAGGTTATTACCAAAGGGCAAGAGGTCCTAGAGACTAAGCGTTTCAAAGGGCCGGCACGTGCCAGAGGGTAAGAACTCCCAAAATATGTTATTGTCAATGGCCAGGACCAGCCAGAGGCTGTCGTATACTGGAATCCTGAGTCTGTAAAAGGCCGAGAGATGTGAGAGACCGAGACCTGCCAGAGGCCAGGAGATCCTACAGATTTGGAGCTCCCATAAACCAAGAATCAAGTAGATTGGGAGCTGCCAGAGAATGTGACATAACACAGGCCAAAACCTACTAGACATCGGTGCCTGCTCGGGAAGCAAAAATTTCCAAAGGCCGGAAAATACAAAGAGCCGGAAATTTCCAGAAGCAAGAGATCATATAGGCTGTTTATTTCCAGAAGAAAGAAGTTACAATAAAGCAAAGTTTAGCAAAATTTGACAAAAACTAACATTAAGAGTAATTTTCCTGTAAAATTTGTGCAATTTAAACATCTAAACTGATAATGTATCTTCAGTTTGACATTTAGAGATGACTGACTCATGTGAAATCTTCCTTCCTTCTGACTAAGCTGGAAGGGATATTTCATAAATTGGAATATTAATTGATTTTAAATGGATGAGACAACAGAATTAACTGTATCAATTTTTGTCGTAACGCTAACTCACATCTAATTCAATAACAGCTTATTTATATGCTTAAATATATATAGTTTATACATAAAAATATGACGTGGAATAGCTTCAGAAGGTTCCATTCAAAACTATTTTACCAGTATAGGTTATTTACAAGGTAGGAGTACGCCAAAGTCATTATCGTCACGGGTTTCGCTATGATTGCATGCAAAACTTTCAAATCTATAGCTTATCAACCTGCGGACAGATAGACAGAGGTTCAATAATAAAAATAACTTGACGCAAAAATAACACATCATAATATAGAATTTATGTGATATTTAAGTTTATTGCAAAAAAAAGTCTGCATGAAATTCCTTTCGATGTATCTGACTACATGATACTATTCACATTTTGTTTATTAAATTTAGTCTTATCTCTATATATATATATATATATATATATATATATATATATATATATATATAGAGATAAGACTAAATTTTCATTTATATATATATATATATATAAATGAATGTTTGTGTGTTTGTCCTTTATAGACTCAGAAACTATTGGACCACTTTTGATGAAATTTTTCGTGTCTTTTCAGTGGAATTCGAGAATGGTTTAGATTCACAATTTGGTCCAATTTAAATAGTTTAGGTAATTAATTTTTTAATTGTAAATTGTTGTTGATGTTGGAGTGTTTTATATTGGATCCGACAGACTGTGCTACGACACGTAATACAAAGCGAACTGATATTTAACAGCTGTTAATGCTTTCAGCTGAAGTTCATCAAAGAGGCAGAAACATTTGTTTATTTTTAAACTTTAGAAAATGTTTATTGTAAAGTGCTTGATCATTAGTGTCATCATAGAAGACGACATTGCCTAATTTTAAATTCAGATTGCACCAATGATCAATGAACTATCTAATGCAATGAAAATACTATTAAACACTATTATGAAAACAATCTCATTGTACAAATCCGTGAATGTTTGCACATAAGATAATCGAATTATGTTACATCGAAGGTAAATGAAAAGAGCCGAAAGAAGAAACTTTATGATCGAAATTGGGTTTCTTTGATACATTTTCTTGAAAGCACTTTCCTAAATATTACTGGAAATATCTTAGACAGAAAATTAATTTTAACAGACCGAATTTAATTCGTTATAACCTAATTATTTTAACGAGATTCATCCATATACATTAATTGTTCTGAATAACTTATCGACACCTAGCAAAAACCACGAAAGATAGAGGCAGGAATATGGTACATACTTCATAAAGCGCCCAAGAGGCTCACGAAGGAACGACTATCAATTATCTCAGCAATGTTTAGAATGTGATAGAAAAAGAATAAGTGAATATAGTGTACTGTTTTCAACGGGAAATTACGTGCGAAGCCGCAGGCAACTGCTAGTCAGTGTATAAATAATTAATGTTACAAACTAAGTCATTATAAACTTGTGTGTATGTTGGGATATTTATGATACATGTGTTTATGTTTTACATTTTTAAATCCCTTGTGAGTGTATAGAGTTTGGTTACAAATTTATTTATTGTGTGATTTTCTGGAAGTAATCATGATTACCCATAAGACCAATGTAAACATATTCGCTAACTCTAAGCCAAGCCCCAAGGAGTGACTTTCACAATCACCGAACTCAGTGTTCCTCATAAGTAAATGAAGCTTAATGCGAAATTCCAAATCTATTGGACATTTTGTTTTCAAGATCATGCTAAAAGACGTACACAATTAAAGACAGACAGAAATATAATGTTTCCAGCCCTTTAATTGCTAGGCTTCGTTAGTGCTCAAGCAATAAATTATCGTGCAAGCTTTATTTACATAAATTATTTTAGGTGATACGATTTCAACAAGCTACAACTTGAAAACAACAAAACTATCAAATACATAAATACTTTTATCCATAAAATATTTTAAAACGTGTACTCATTTACTAGAGGCAATTCGCATTTTTTATATATTATTAATCCAAGGTATTTATTAAATTAAAAATTCCAGAAAATATTAAAAAGTGTTCTAAAGGTTTAATATTAACTAATAGTAACTAAGGACAAGATTTCTCGTTCACAACTTTTACTTCCTCGGAAAAGTTAGTATAGTTTTAAGAAATGTTTGGTATTTTTACCAAAAGTTTCTTTCTTGTCGGAACTCGTTTGTTCCTTAACGGTTTCATCACTCAAAATCGGGTAGTCTATCTCGCAAGCTGTTACATGATTCAGTCCTTCGAAAAAGTCCTGATTCTTTTTCTACATCATTACTGTAAATATAAATATCTTTGAAACAAATTTTATCACCTCTGTATTATATAGATAGATTAAGTGTAGATGACTAATCACAATTATTATATGTTATTAGGTGATCGTTTTCTAATATACCCTAGTGAATGTCTATTACATTAGTTGATTATAATAAACTGCGTATGGTGACCTATCTTCTTGATTTATTATTCAAGTTTCTCATTATAAATTACCAAATTAATTCTTCGATGATTTTACATAAATTTGCATAGTCCAATTAAACATTAATGAACATGAATATATTTTGTATATAATGAATGTTTACTAACTATACAGAAATATTTTATGCATTTGTTCTACTTATCAGGACATAAGATTTAGCATAATCATGAATCAGAAATTATTTACTTTACCATCTGTCTGTATCTATGTAAATTTTAGAATTTATTGAATATCAAAGTTTGGAAAAAATATTTTTCTTGTCTCAAGTCAAGACAATAATTATTATTATTATATTGTAAAATCCCGTTTCGAGATAGTGCACGGTTAAAATAACTAAATCTTAATATCCAAAGAATGATAAAATATGAAATCTCTTTACTAAACTTTTAAAGCTAAAATACAAAAATACCAAATAAAAATCTACCAAATACAACCTAACTATTTAAATGCTGTAATGCATGGCAAAATTGTCATCGTGTATATGTTTAAACAATCAATAACCTTGCATTACAACCATTAATAATTTATAACTGTAAATAGACTTACTAACATTTATTATGATGTGAAAATTTAATAATCGTATTCAGTATTGATATTTTTATCAGTATTAAGACTTAATAACTTTAACTGTCCATAATCTTGAAACCTGATATAATAATATAATATTAGGATTTTATTGTTTTTAAACTACAACAAAAATTATTACAAATTATAATTTTTTTAGCTGTGCTGGTTTCTGAAATCAAAAATGAAAACTAAAAAACACATACATAGACAGACTAAGCTAAGCATTTTTGACGAATTTATATGTTACATTTTTTTTGTATTTCTTGACATGAAGAACAATCTTAAATTTTTTCCAAAGATTTCGGAAAACACCATATGGTGTTTATATTCACCAACCTTGAAAATTGGACCATAATACATAGCTGCTGACCAAACATCAAAAGTTGGTGTAGGATTGATCGATATGACATTAACGTTTGTACATTTTTGTACAAAGTAAAGTTTTATGGATGTGTCTATAAAACTTTGTTTTTTAAATATAAACAATAAAATAAAATTTCCTAACTAAATCTGGAGTGAAGAAAAATCATATGTTGTAGATAAGTTAGCTAGCCAATTCCCATTTCAATTTCCATTCAAACAAACTTCTTACACTGAAGGATATTCATAATCCCATTTAGAATATCAATTTTATATAATATTTATGTACTAGAAATGTGTAATGGTAAATTTTAGTACATGTGAATAATTGTAACCTTTAAGGCAAACATTTGGAGCATAAATAATGGATACTTGATGCATAAATAATTCATGCGTTTGGCAGTAAAAATTTACTCCTTTAAGTTTAGCTTGCAATAATGACAACATTACATGTAAACTTTCATGTTCAACCTTTCTTTTATAATAACCAATGCAATAAAGTAATTTCATCTTACAATTTGGTACCTTATTGATATCATGATACATTTTCTCAACCTACTGGGTCTGTTTACAAATTGTATTATATATATATATATATATATATATATATATATATATATATATATATATATATATACGAGTATAATTATACAATTTCCAAGATTTTGTTTACCGATCATATGTTAGTTTGATTATTTCAACGCATATGTGACAGATACGCCCAAATACAAAATAATTTAATCGTAAAAAGTAAGGGCTCTGTGGTGTAGTGGTAGCACATTCACCCGGCAAGTAAGAGATCCGGGTTCGAGTCTCGGCGGAGGAAGTACTTTTTGTGATTCAACGTTTATTGAAATTAAATTCAACTATTGCCATCCATGCCAATTTAATTACTGTATATATAAAAATATATATAAGTTATGGTTGTTCTGAACTCTCCATACTCTACAATACTGCTCTAAAAGTCATAGTTGGACACTTCGAAAGACTGATATCATAATACGAGTATATATTAGAAAATGGGAAGTGGGCAAGAACGAAATTAGTTTAACATTTTCTGATTATTCTTAAAACAATATTGTTCTACGTTGTGAAGTAAAAATATATATTATTTGACCAAACAAAGTTAGGGCTAAGAAGGAATCGCTCTCTGACTTAACTTGTAATATTCAATTTAAAAAACAGACCTGAATGTAAGTAGCCACAATATTCCACTATATTATTTGTTTTTGTTACATTACTTTGAAATTTTTGTCTTTAGGAAGATATAAAATTTGAAATTTTGAAGAAAACAGAATTGGAAGATGACTTAATAATTAATATGGATTACATTATTATTACATTTTAGTACACCTTTCATCTTCTTATATACACGTAATAAAATATTTGTCTTTTGAAGTGTCTGAAGGTTTAATTTATCGAGTCTGTCCTATTGTGACTACTCTACAGTAGTATTGTATTTCACGACAACTATAGTTTTTATTTTTGTCAATATCTAGTAAAAATTATATTTGTGGTCCTACAAAGTTTAATAATTATACAATATCATCCAATACGCAATGCAAGAGAACATAACAACCGTAAGTCAAAAAATATTTCAACTGAATTTTGCGCGATGATTGCACCCAAATACCTCTTGGACAACTTAGTTTGTTATCTCAGTTCAATTAAAAGTTTTATAATACAGGCATTTCACATCTGTGAAATATTTTTTGCTGCTTTTCAATACAGAATATTCAATTAAATATTTTACCTGGCTTTTACGTTTATATGGATGGTAGTTTATGTTGTGTGCCGTATAAATGAGATGTAAAATCTCATTTAAAATACCAGTATTTATATAAGTCATCATGACAATTTATAGTCATTAGTGAGATGAACGTTTATAGACTCTATCACTCATGGAGGAATATAAATATTTCTTCTGTTTGTCATTCCATAGAAATGAAGAAACTGTCATTATACAAAGGCAATATCGAGTTTAATGGTGATCCGTATCCTCCTATGGGATTTGATTGAGGCAATGAATGAATGCTATAACAATATTCAATTATTACTATATTTTAAATATTCAATGGCAAAAATCATTAAAGCCTATCAGGAAGAGCGTTGTCTTGGGTACTAATTGAAATATGATATATTGCTGAGCATTAGCGAAATCTAACATTTAGAGGAATCTCTCGGAAATAAATTAGGTTTTAGAATTGAAATATTGTATTTAACTTCATATCTACATAGATAATAATGAGTTCAATGATGGTGAACGTCCCTCCAAGAGATTTCACTCGTTCTATTCTGATAAGATTATTCTGGCCTACTCATTAACTTGCTTTCATTTTTTAAATATCCTGAATTCAATATTTTAAATTAACGACATCACAAAGCACCTGCCTTATATCCCTTTTAGGATATTTTTAACTGTGCGAGAAAGGGTAATTTCTAATTGCTAATACAATAAATTCATACATACATTAATTTAAATTACGTAAATTTCATACAGCTGGCGCATGTAATGGATTCAAGAAGAATCCAAGAAGAATGAAAGTGACCACAATGAGGGTATCCAAAAACCAGTGCTACTAAGTTTATGTGACAGTCTCTATTTGACTTCGGTATAATGCTATAGGGGATGGTAAGCTTGTCAGTGCATTGCAGTATACAACGGGGCAAGTGACCTAGTGATCTTGATTAATGCTAACTAGGTGAGAGAGGATTTATCAACGCATGCAGAGTTAAGGTAATTGATTTCCATTGATTCATTCATGTGTGTTACATGTAACAAGATTAAAAGGGAAGCTTTATATCGGAAGATGTAAAACTATTTTATTTTATTAACAATAGCCACTTTGTTAATTCTAATGTGTAAGAAATTTTGTGTTCCACAATTTTCACGTTTGAAGGGGTTGTTCAGATAGGGTAGGATTTACATCTGATAATAGATTACGGCCGATGGTCACGAAATGTACGAAGGAGTGCTCATAGGAACCATGCCAGTGGATGTTTGTCTTGAAACAATTAAAACTATTAATTCAATTAAAGCCGTACTTTAATTTATGGTATTTTTAGATTTATCAATCATCAATAAACTTTTTATTCGTTCAATATAAAGCATATACAGTTCAAGCATGTCAAAAATAGTTTCATAAAATACATAAGTTAGTAATTAACAACAGTAATAAGTAAATGTAGTATTTAATTTCACATTTTTAAGTCATAACGTTAGTTTATAACAATATTTTTATGTTTCTTTCATTGTTAGGTATGATGTAATGATATTTTTTGTAATTATTTGTGTAGAGAACCGACACTGCAATCTGTTGTAGCGCACAAATCAATAATTCCGTTCTTGAGATACAGTTTAGCATGTGATCTGACAAGTATACGATACTCTATTTTTTAAAATCTCGATCAAATATAATGGTGCGATATTTTTTTTAACTTATAATAGACACATGAACATTGAATAATACACAATGTATTATAAGCAAGTATACGTTGATATTGTGTATTATATACGTGGTTTTTCAAGTAGCCTTTCATAAACATTAATTTCATTTTTACACAACATGACTTCTAATAAATAAGCGACAATATGGATGTACTTCAGTTTGAGCGTGCAGTTTCGATATAGCGGAGTAGAAAAATATCCATCCATATTTCCAACTCGTCTCTTATGCAAGATAAATATTTAGCTTTCACTGCAATAGTGCGAGGTTTAATTCTGAATACATACAACTCAGGAAAAAAATCATACACATCAGCTTTCAAAACTGAGATGTTCGAAAATACAGATACATTCCCTCAAGATTATTGCGTGTGCCGAATGGACGAAACACATGGGGTGGAGATGTCTAATGTCGTAGTAATAATTGTAAAAATTTGCCAAATTTCTATTCAAGTTTAATTCATTGTGACTAGAAAATGTACACGCAGCACTTCCTGCTCTTAAATAGGACGATACTTTGGGTAATTGCTGGGGAAAAAAGGATAAAATGAACACAAATGGCATATGGGTGCTAGTGGCTCAAATGCTCTTTAGAATATTTCCTACGAAAAGGGGTTTTTATTAAAACACTAAAATTGATTTCCATTTAATGATGATTTTCACTCACAAATTACAAAGTCTGTAGACTTAGCTCATCATTTATTGTAGACGTTAGAGCTCAAACGTTTGTAGTCGATAAGAATCAAACTCGAAGTGAAGTAAAGAATAAAATATTTTGGAGCGAAGCACAGACTGAAAAACAGGTGACAGGACAGCCATTTACCGAGGAAACCTGCATATATGACGACATGGTATCGACACCACTACAAGATTAGTCCAAGAATAATCTAGTAAAAAAGTATGAATATGAAAATGTGGATTCTAGAATGTTTCTTACATAATTGAGGTACTATAGATGTGTAAAATATTACTAGAGAAAGGAAGATATTGTTTTGAAGTTATGAACACTTGAGTTGTATGTTTATGAGCTTATGATTTCAAGGTTAATAGTGTCATTTTTAGAAAACTTTTAGCTTCCTTGGGGTTTTTTTACTGCATAAACAATACTGCAGAAAGAGAGAAATTATTTTGCAACTTATAAACAATTAAGATATGTTTTCAATTCTAAACTGCGTCTGAAACTATAAATGCCATAATGTTTGGAGTTAATTATATTCCAAGTTAGTAACTACGAACAGGTATTGAATGATTCTCTTTCACAAGAGCCGATCATACATTCAGATGAAAATATAAATGATACCGGGAATCCCACTAGACACTGTATGTATTAAAACCAAATTATTCAAGCTATAATTGGCAATGCAACTGTTTCACATTGCACTGTTTACAGCAGTTACTAAATATGGTTTGCCATTCTGTCGAGTTTTACCTCAAGAGTATATTTCAGTATATACTGAAAAAGTTGTTTTATCAATATTTAATATTAACTATTATAAACTAAATGGTAAAATTCTACATTTATTGCATATTATAATATCTTCTAATTGGCAGATATGTAGTTCCTGTTGTGTAAACACCTTTCAAAAAATGTTAAACGTAAATAAAGTCGAAGATTAAAATTAAAACAGTGTTTTGTAGGTTACTGATTGTCATTAGTTGTCAGATTAAACAAGATATATTATTATCATTTGTTGTTTAGTATTAATAAACAAACTTACATTATTCCTATTTTTCCATTTGCAAATTGTAAAGAACATTTTTTCCTTAAACTATTTATAATAATGATAAATATGTAAGTGTTTTATTTATCTAATATTTTGAGAAGACTTACAATTAACTAGTTCAATAAAATTCAATGTTCTAGTATAAAAAAGTACTTTAATTAACATATTCTTTTTCTACTTCAAGCTTTTAACATTGGAATTCTAATAGTATCAATCGCTAATTTCATAAAGCCGTATCAACCAGCTATTAAAATTATGCTTCTTTACACTCTAGCAAGTCTTCTCTACATGTTATAAAACGCATTTTCCTTATGTAGAGCAAATATGCATTGGGAAGGTAGCGACACATACACGGCTATGATACAACACTCAGAGACTGTACACGTACTGTAAAGATACGGAAGTGTAGGAACAGGCCTCTGAGGCCGGTATCCACTTAGTTAATATGCTGCCAGATCCCATAAAAAACGCTCCGATGCCAAACATGTTAATTTGCCTGAAAATTTGTTTTTCACATCAAAGGCCTTTTATGTCGATAAATTACTTGCTAATAATTGGAAGACTACACACTTTAAAAATTAATACTTGTGTTGGCTGTGAAAAACGGACAAATGAACGGATTACAACAGAACTAATTTGTATGGAAAAATGCTTTATTGTGGTGTGAGTGCCTAAATTTACAAGAGGTCATATTACAACTGACTTCAGACAGAATAATCCACCAACTGAAGTATTGATTGCGTAAATTCTCATTGTAGGCTATCAGTTCAGGAATGGAATGGGTGAAAGGTAAGAGATAGTTCCAAACAACTTACACTTATATGTCGGAGTATGACGGAAATTTCATCACTGAAGGCAAGAAAGGTATGCTTTTGTACTTGAAAACCTCTTTATGGTAAGAAATTTGGTCTTTACTCCGTAACAAATTCTTATTCGTTTGACAGACAATTATGAATATATCATCAACTGTTAGTTTTACCTATGTTGAAGACCACTTTTAAATTGGGAGATGCAATGAAACGAGATTTGTTGCAGTTATAGAAGTTGAAACCACGGAAATTATGTATGGAGATATATCGGATATAGGCTTCACTGATACATCTGTTTCCGGATTAATACTGGTGAAGGCAAAGGAATTGGTATTGGTTTTATAAAACTATTTATTTACTCATAACCATCTCTATATTAAATTCAGCTACATAAATTCTGTTCAAGAAATTCAGCTCCTTCAACACATCCAGTTTTCAAAATGTGGGGTGTTATTAATGAGTTGAACCCATGTAGTCCATGTAGCTGAATCGAATATTTTCACACCAACTCCAATGTATTTTGTTTCGTTGAAAACATTGTACGTAATTTCTACATGTTCCAGGTTTATAAATGCATATTTCCTGCAAAGTTGTTACATAAATTCTCGTCATTATCGATATAATAATTCTTATTATTTAATTTAAAATGGAGATTAGAATAAACTAAGTCGGCTCGGCATTGGTTTTAACTCTAGCGTTCTCGAAAAGTTGGCAGAAATGAATTATGTCCTTTTTGTTAAGGAACGTGCTGTACACCTTTGCTGCACACTAGTGAACATTATCACACGATATAACTAAAGGCAAGATTAACTCGACAGTTCGCAACTTGTTACTCTGCAGGCAACTTTGATAGTTAACTGAAACTTTGATACTTTTACTGAAAGTTTCTTCCTCGCCGGAACTCGCTTGTTCCTTAATGGTTTCATCACTTTATAATCGAGCGGCGTGCATCACTCTGACACGAGACAATTTGTGTGCAAAGTTGGTCTGACAATGTGCTGCCACTATCTTATACACGCCACATCGAATCCGATAAACTTAGTTCAACGTAAACATTGTCACTTCCTCACTGCAACTAAGTCTATACAATATCCTAGTTATTATTTCTTATATCAAAATTATAAACTACCCATAGTGTATCTAGCTGTATTTACTTACTCACTAGTTATAAATGTATTAGTTACTCTATATACTGTGGAGAGCCGGTGCCTCATGCTCTAAGGTGTATTTTGGATCTTTGTTACAAGATCAAGTTCTATCAGTGAACATAGTAATTTTATCAATTTTGTGAACCTTGTTCAGCACACATCCTTCTTCCTCTATGTAAAAAGTCCTCGCACAGGCCAGTGCCCAACGATTACAACCGCATTTGACAACAGATTCTTTTTAATGGTTGTGTAACATTTGATTATAGCATTACATCAACCTAGATTTGACATTAAATTATATCTATGTATTAAATCTAATCGGTTAGGCAGGAAACGTTTGATAAAATAATCCCCTGTTCCAAGAGGCGGGGATTTTTGAAGCCAATTGTTTGGAATGAATGGGGGCAATAAACTATTAACCGAGTCGAAGTATTGCTGGAATTTCAATGCTTCCTGGTTTGTAAGCCTGTAAAGCTAGACTGGTTTAAAGTACTACTTGGGATAATACTCTTACTTGTCCTCTAATCGATCCTATTCCAGCACATGAATACGTTGATATAAAACTTGATCCTCAAGAGAAACATTTACTCTGACGATCATCCTAATCCTATTGAAAAATCCCAATCATGATCCCTTTAAGTAGCCGAGATATAGGCTTTTTTACCCTGAGTCGGAAGGGAGTATTCACTTATTCCAAAAAAAATATTGTTTTACCAAAAGAAAAGTCTTGGGCATTTATCCAAGTGCTTGGTATCCATGTTTAGTGTTGCACAATGGTCATAAGGATGGCCACTTTGCACAATAATTGCCCTACATAACACAGGAAGTGTTAATTCAATGTGAATGCAAAGTTTACTGCCGTTTTATCATCCGCAATCATCTCATTACTAAAAATACGTTTTGATACTAAAATCACAACAACTACTAAGTGTATTCCCAAGTTACTATTTCGGTCTTGCTGGATACCTCGTACGGACGTAGTCTCCAAATTCCAGGCGTCTGCGACATTGTGAGATTTCGGACTCTGAACTAAGCAGGAGGTGAATTAGAACTGATCTCAACAGTCACATTAAATCATATTCAGAGGTATTTCTGAAGTTTGGTGATAGGAAATTAAGAGTCTAACAAATATAAACACGGTCAAATACAGTACTTCTGAGACACTAACGTTGGGACGATTTCTCAGGATTTGGAAACAGTTTGCGTGAAAAATACAGAAGGAGATTGTTTCACTCACTTTGAACTCACTTTCTAATATCTGATAAATCGGGTTTTAAATTTATCAAATTAGAATTTCTCGTGTTCGACAAGTATATGATGGTCGTAGTTTGAGTCATAAAGTTTGTGGAAAATTATTTGGTCTGTTGCGACGTCTATGTTAAATTTTAATTAGGTCCGTGGCTGTTCTCGATAATTCTATTGTAACATAAAAGTGCCGATATTATCTTGATTTGATAAGAGGCAATTTAAGAAACTAATGAAAAATCTAATAACTATTTTGATTAGTAAACGCTATTAGGGCATCTCTAAGATAAAATTTGAAGGTTTTTCTCTTATAAAAGATAGTATAGGTGCATCTTCTTCAACATAGCTGTAATTTTTGAAATTCCGAATAAATAATAATCAAACAGTACCTAAATAAATAATTAAAATATTTTAAAGTTATATTAGACAAGTAAAATGTGTATCTGATATTTAATATAAAAAAAATTTTCAAACTCCCGCGTTTTACAACTTTGATTATGTGGCCAAAAAAAGCTAAAATTAAAAAGAAATCCATATTCAAACTAACTAAATATACTAAAAGTGAAGGAGCTATGGCCCATCCCCACAAAATTGCCTATTGCTACACAAAAATATAAGATTTACAATCGATTCGTACTTTAAAAATGAAACCAGAGCTTAAGGTTCTATTTTAGTTTGATTTTATTAATAGGTTAATAAAAATCCACTATTTAAAAAATTACAAGGCAAAGTTAATATTCGAACCCTAAAATATGGAAAGAAATACATTTTAACAAACTAAATAATATTTATACAACAAATAACAGACTTTCAGCCAATATATCAACTAAAACTTCAGCTTACTTACTTACAAACAAAAATCAAAATAATTTTCTTTTTGCATAGGTCATTTTAAAATCCGTGTTGACAAATAAATTTAAAGATGTGGTGTTGTCATTGATTGGAATTATCCAAAAATAACACAATTAAAATTGAAAAAAAAACAAACCCACAAACAATGGACTCTTTTTTCGTGAAACAAGCAAGAAAGTTAAATTCTTGTCACTCAGAGTTAAATGCAGCCAAGGGATTTCTCAGTTTATTATCCTAAGTGAATAAATGTCACATTTCAAAACTACCACAATTTTCCTCCGCATATCCAATAATGAAAGAGACTTTAACCTTGCCTCTCAGTACCCTGGTTGAGATTTCTTCATGGATTTGGAAATACTACTTAGATTACCCTACAGACTTTTCTGTTTATTATTCCTTCCCAAAATTTAAAATATACAAGTTTTCCAAAAGTTTAAGGACACGTTAGATATTTTCACAAATACTAAAACTTAATTTTAAGCTAACCGATAGAAGAAATGATAGGGGTATGGAATCTACGCTGTTCGACTTTAGAACAAGGCCACACTTGTGTTTCTAAAGAACTTATAACGTTAGTTTTCATGTTCTAATCTCAAAATCCATTAAAACTAATAGACTATTCGTATATTCTATGCAATTAGTACCAACTACATTACTGCTCCCAAGTAACAGCAAGATTTATTTTAAATTCAACTACAGAGCTTCTGGTCAGAGAAACGAAAAGAATCGCCAGTTCCGAATAAAGCCCCTACAAAACAAATCTCAGAGCCACAAGACATCGAGTGCTCAGTTGGACAGATTTAGCCAGACAGAAAGAGAATCATTACAGGGATCACTAGTTTATGGCCACCATTCATCCATGCTGTAGATCCTGCTGCCACCTTGTCCACTCTCCTGTCACAATTAAATTACTTTTTCCTTTGTTTTCTTTGACATTTACTAAATGTAATACATGTTATACATAAATACATTCAACCAAATAGTTTTGATTAAATATGAACTGGATGCACAAGTGTTTGTAATTAAAAGCTTTCAATAACCAAGCAGTAATAACACTTGTAATAAATGGTATATGAATGAACTGCAGTGTTTACAAACAGTGCAGTATTCAGTTATTACTGCTCTAAAAATTATAACTTTGTTTAATTTTAACTCAAATAATCGTTGTTTATTGTTTCATATATTTTATTGATGCAATCAATCTTTTGCCTGTTTAATCAATAGTATTTGTGTTTATTGAAAGAATAATTACCATTTACAACTAAATAATTTAAATAAATATAAATTGCATATTCTTATAGTTGACTAATTTTAATTTTAGAATGCAAGTGAGTCTTCGTGTTGAAATTAGATCATTCGTTGAATTGTGTATATAATCGATTGATAATGGTATACAATTATGATATATATATATATATATATATATATATATATATATATATATATATATATATATTATTATTATTATTTCAATGAACCAAGAAATTATATTAATGTTTAGTAACAGCAGTTTGCGCAGTTGAGCACATACGTGCTTAACAATTATATAAAGGCTACATGAAATATTTACGAAGTAATGTTTGAAGTTAATATTTGATCAAAAAATGCCTTCCTACAATCAGTTGTTTTGTTTTTTTTATGCTTCTTCACATTTTTCGTTTAACCAACTTTTTTTTATTATAAAATAAAAAATAATTCGATATGGTTTTATAAATTATAAAAAATAATTTCTATGCAATAGGTATAATCCATATCCATACAAAATTATAACTTTGATCTCTAATAGTTCTTGAGATATAAAGTATTAGACAAAAACACAAACACACAAACAGATAAAAAAATATGCACCTTAAACCGATATTTATATAATCAAATATGTTTTCGCAAACTTAGCAATACATTTTGTAAATAAGTTACAGAGAGATCCGGGACACTCTTTATGTATCTTAATAATATTATAAATGAGAAAATTCCTTTTTTATTTCTTTTGTTTTTACGCGTAAGCTAGTTAACTGATTGTACTAGAATTTTGCACGGACATTTTTACAGTTCTTGCGATGAATATAGGCATATTCTTTTAAAGAAAACCCTCTGAGCTACGCCCCAATGGTCTTAAAAGCAGCTAAAAAATCTCATATTGGTTTCTGTAAATTCAAGTTGAGTAATATTATTTGAATGCGCCTGTCAAATGTAATCAAATGTTGTGTGTAAACATTGTTTATTATTTTCAGTTTATTTACATTTATTAAATGTCATCGCGTGCCTTGTCTGTAAGTAGAATTTACCTTTTTTGTGTGATATATTAGCCCTTTCACGTGAGACATCTAATTTGAAATTAATATAATTGAATGTGTAAATATTATAGTAACTTAACTATGGTGATGTTTTATTCGCCACAATTAAACTAATAAGTAAATTTTTTAACTTAAATATTTATTACTACGACCTCAGAGATCTCCAAACTCAAGTGTTTCGTCCATTCGGTACAGGCTATTATTTTGAACTCATATACTATCTTCAGCTCTAAATTTGCCAAAATTAAAAAGCATAAATATGCTTCTCTGATCTGTGATATATATATCGGAAAACAAATCAAGATCAACTATGTAACAAAAACACAATAAGAACGAAGAAATTACAATTACCATGATTACAAACATTTGACGTATTTGTTTTATCGTATCGTGGCAACGAGGCAAACTCAACAAAGGCATCAGAAATATATTGCACTCGAACCAGCAGTGGTCGCCGTCTAAATTGCGTATAAAGGGGCGGGTAACTGCTAGCAGTGAAGATGTAAGTGACAACGTAATCTAAATGTTACTTTGCATTGAAAGACTGTTATGAAACCTAAATTAGTTGCCTTTTGAAAGAAATTACTTCCTCAGATTTGTGTATTTTTATATTCTTTCTTGAACAGAAAAGATGCAAAATCAGCTATGGAACAAAAAATAATAAAATTGGAGTAAATTACAGTGACCGTAAATGTACTTTTAAACATACTTTCATAGTCGTGGGAAGAAGGCAAACTCAACAATGACGTCGGAAATATAATTCACTCTAACAAGAAGTGCTGAAAGAGTTGGAAAACCTAAGAAATTACGTGTGATACCGCGGGTTACTGCTAGTAAATATATAAAAATGGTCTCTAATCATACGTATGAAGAGAAAACTTAAATTATTTCACTCCAAGTAATGTGTATTTCTTAAAAGAATGGGTTTTGTTTGAGTCATACTACTATAAGATTTAAGAAATTAACTTACATTTTAACTTTTATGTAACCATTATAATCCATTTAGAATAATTACTTATGGAGGATATGGCAAACCCTATACAACATAACACAATCCAGATAGATATAAGTAATTAGGTCTTGACCATTTAACTGCAGGAGCGTTTGCAAAGCCTATTACAAAAGGAAATATTTCATTTATGTCTTTCTGTCTGTCTGTTTTCTGTACACTCAAATTTGAGTGACAGAACGCTTAAAATTTTTATAAAGCATAATTTGCATTCAAGTAAAATCAAGTGCAAGTATGGTACATTTCACTCCATGGGAGTTGGATGAGCTTCATTAAAGCATCTCACAGTACACTGCCACTATTGTTTTTTTTCTGCCGGCGTGGATGTAAACCTTTATTTTTAAGTTGTCTGTCTGCAGGACATCTCACCATTGAAATTATATGTATATTTGAAATTTTATATTTAACCTAAGTGGAGCCTGTTCCACTTACTGTATCGTGGTGTTACTCTTACCTTGAATCTCAAGCAATGTAGATTTTCAAACAATACAAAAAAAATATTTGGCGCTAGTTGTATAAAATTTCAAATCAATTACATATCAGGGTGAATATTACATATGAATTGTTTCAACCATAGAAAGTCATAGCATAAGAAAAACTTTCTTTTAATTCAACTTAATAGTAAAATGCGTTTAGACCGACACTGTGACGTATTTTACGGTATGTACAATTTGAAATAAACCAAAAACGCATATGTTAAATATTTTAAAATGAGGATGAGAAAATACTGGAGGTATTCTTTCTTTACTGACAGTTTTACTTCAGCTCAACTAAAACTTTATTGACCTCATCTATCTGATTGCCTTACAGAACATTCCAGCCCTCGAAATTCTCTTGTAAAGCTATCGTTTTTGCAAAATAAAAGGAAAACTTTATCTTTGAAATTCCTTGTTTGCATTATATTGAAACAGTACTGTACCCGTATTAACAGTTTGAATTGGTATATTATTTAATAAATTCTATATTAACTAGCAATGTGACGTTATTAACTATAATCAAATTTTGATGTAATGTTTTCCTTTAAATTTAAGGTTTTTTATACATTATTGCCTGAGCTTTAGCAAATCCTGTAGCTATAAATGCTGTAAAAATGTTATTTCTGTCTTTTTGTCTGTATGTCTATCCACACGATATATCAAGAAATAAATTAAACAACGGATTTATAATGCTTCATTGTTTCACAAGTTTCATTTCTAGATAAACAACATCGAATTCGATGATGACGAACGTCACTCCCTACGATTTGGCTATGTGTCAGAGTTTACAATTATTTTACACTGGTCCTGTGGGTAACTGAGATGACAAACGAGAAAATTAAAGTTGTGTATACATTTGTAAAAAACTAGGAACATAATTTTTCCATTTTTACATGTGGCATAGTAACATATGTAGCTATAAAATTGTCATGAAACCTTATTGTGGCGTACGGCAACCTTATATATTATTTACGTTTTCTTACCCTTAAGCGAGATAACTTTTCTTTACATCACAAAATGACTGTAGGTAAATCAATAACGGAATTCGAAAATTCCCTACTCATGTTTAATTCTCCAAATCATAAACCTTTCGGAGCCCACGTATTCCCGTAGACACACATCGAAGAGTAAAGAACTTCATCCTTTTTCTCTTCTAAATTCTACACAACCAACTAATCATATAACGATAAAAAGATTATTTTTTTGTTTTTATAATATTTTTATTAATTTATCGTTTGATCGAATGTACATCTAAAATAAGGTTAATTCAAGTGTGACCAATATCCTGTTGGTCGGTGTATAGTGCTATTCTCTTTTCCAAACCATGTGTTTCTAATATCACGAAGCTCTCACTAATAGAGCTGTGGACATGCTTTTGTATTATGAAGTGATAAACCATTAGTAACAAGTGGTACCCTACGTGAAAACCTTCGGTAAGAACAGCGAAGTTTCAGTAATCTATCCGAGAGACTAACAAGTTCGAAAACTGTCGAGTAAATCTCGTCTTTCAAGTTGCAGTACCGCTCAAAGCTTTGCTCTCCGCGGCGTGGCAATACAAATTTATTATTTGCTATCAATTTTAATGCTATAATATACACTGGTAAGTTTTATGAATAGTTAGAATATATTTAATATACGAAATAAAGTACGATTTGTATGTAAGACACTTTTATTGCTAAGAAGGTTTTAAGACAAAAATTATTGTTGTGTGTAAGTCTTTTTGGATGTTTAAATTTGTTAAGATTAGTCTTCAAGAATTATATTGAAATGATCTTTATGTCTCAAGTATAACAATGCTAAAATGTTCAACTTCAAAAATTCCTTATTTCTGATATGATTATGGGAGATTTGTAATTTTAAAGTAATGCCGCTGTTTAGTTTACCTTTAGTATATTCTGTTTAATTATTTAAACGATCAAAAGTACAAACTTTTAAAATATTTGTGCACACAATAATTAATTAACTTTAACTATAGACCTAGTAATATTTATATAGGAAATCAAAATATATGCCAGTGCATCCGTAATTTAAAAGCCTAAATTTTTATGTTTTGTAACAAAATTACTATTATTTAACTACATTATTAATTATTTCTTACGAAACGCTAATACTACTGAAATTCATCATGAGTGAATGAATCAATAACGGATGTTTACATTCTCCAAGCAGAAGCCAGTTATCAACTGAAAAACTGCTCCTCAGTATAAATCGTGGGTCTCCTTTTTGGGTTATTAATTATTGATTATTTACCTATTAATTATCCTTCGTAGCTTCAAACCTAGTCGTCTTCAGGAACCTGCCAGCTAAGTTCCCTTACGGAATTCCTGAGAACAATGATAGTCTCTGAAAGGAATCTTCGTTAATCACAATACTCTTGTTTAGCTGAATGTTGCCCAGAAAATACAGGCTCCGGCAGGAACAACAGTAAAATAGTTATTGGATAGAATTATTTGGGGAAAATATCCATTAATTTAGGTTAATTTCGTCACTAGTAAAATTTACGATCATATCATCCCAACGTGTTTCGTAAAATAATAATTCATAGCTCTGCACTTCTACCATAATTTCCAATAGGAGCTTTGAGCACAATTAGTACCTTAATTTTTTCGTTTGACACATTGAAATAATCCGAGAGGTCAGTGGGAACAAAACATAAATCCCTATATTAGCGTTCAATGCTATGAATGTTATTTTCGGCAGGCTGTGCCATGTTTGATGGGTATTACTAAAGGCCGAGAGGTCCTAGAGACCTCCTATAGGTAAGCACGTGCCAGACAGAGGCTGATAACTCCAAAGGCCATACAACTGTCACTAGTCAGGACCATCCACAGGCTATCACCTACTTGAAGTCTGCACTTGTCAAAGGGACTTTCCAGAGGCCCTAAAGTCCTAGAAGTTGAGACTCCCACAAGCTGAGACATGCGAGAGGCCGAGACATGCCGTAGTTAATTAGGTCTTAGAGACTTTGAGCTCCCATGAACCATGAATCATAGAGGTTGGAAGCTGCCAAAGAATGCGACGTAATACAGGCTAAAACGTACAAAATCTAGAACTAGTCAGAATAGGAAGGTCATAAGGCGAAGTGGTCCCAGAGGCTGGGAACTATCATAAAGCGTGGGTTGGCAAAATCTGGTTAAGGTCAAAAGACTAGGAGAATCCTAATACTTGCCTGAGTATAAGAACTGACTTCATTTCAGAGGTAATAGAGAACGTGGAGATTGATAGATTTCCGGGATCGGTAGTTTCAGAACACCGAGAGTTGTAAAAGGCCTGGAACTCACAGAGAGACCTGGAGTTCGAAATGCTGAGTGCAACCAGAAATTTGTAGCTCTAACAAGTCGGAAGTTAATGAAAAACAGGAACCACGAAAGCTTCAACTCTGTCAAAGAATGGCAACTGCCAGGAGCCGGGAGGTATTCCATGTCTATTGGACATTTAGTATTCATAATATCATGTAGGCAGACAGACATACAGAAATAAATCAAACTTTTTCAGCCCCTAAAGGAATAGGCTTCGCTAGTGCTCAGCAAATAAATTATCATACAATCTTTTTTTACATCAATTATTTTAGGTTGTAAATTATAACAAGCTACAAGTTAAAAACAAGAAAGGTACCTTCTGTAAAATAGTAAACAACGTGTACTCACTATTTGGAGCACATTGTATTTTTATCTATAACTAAACCTTTTTATTAAATTGCAAATCTTAGAAACTAATAAAAGAGTTGTAAAGATTTGATATTGCCTAACAGTAACTAATGACAACATTTACTCGTTCGCCAACTTTTAATTTCTCGGCAACTTCCGGATAGTTTTCAGAAACTTTGGTACTTTAACTAAAAGTTCCTTTTTGTCGGAACTCGTTTGTTCTTCAACAGTTTCATCACTCCAGAATCGAGTAGTCTATCTCGCAAGCTGTCACACTATTCAGTCTTCGAAAACATTCCTAATTCCTTTACTGCACCTTTGCTGAAAACCAATAAAATTAATCCGTTTTAATCTTTGGAGATTTTTGGAATTAACAAACCATTTTCCGACTTTGTATTATATAGATAGATTTGATTTTGGTATAATAAATACAATAGCAATGTTTGGGTATATTTATAATATATTCTTATCAACTCATATCATTTTAATTAAGTGTCATAAAATACAAAACTATGCATTTTGACGTATATCCTTAATTTAATATCCAAATTTATCCTTATTATTTATTATAAAAGATTGTTTTCAATGATTTTTCATAAATGTGCCCATTCCGATTGTCTTAGTAAACATTTATAAATTGTGTGTATACTGGGTGTTAGATCTCATTAAATTATTATTAAAAATCAAATTTACTGTTTGTATTTATTTTTGTGATGTATCTGACGAAGATATCCTTACTATCGAAAGGCCTCACAAAAATAAAAGTTTTAAATATTGGTGTATGTGTTTAAATGTAATTAAGTTAACAGTAGCCAATACCAGCTTCATCTTCAACAAGAAAATAGCAGTAAATTTCAAACTGAAATTGAATAGTTGATGCATAAAATATACGCGTTTTTTACATCCACATTAATAAATGGCGTGCTTCAAGGTTTAGCTTGCAATTAAAAATACGTTGCATATTATTCGTTTATTGTTCGGCATTACTATGAAAACGACCAATCCAAGAAAGTAATTTCATCACATACTTAAGCACCTTACTGATGTCATGATAAAATTTCATAACATACTGTGTTACGTGTTTTTCGTGGGCTTCGTAGATATCTACCTATAAAAACTGTTATTCTTATTTTAAATTTAATATATGTACATATACTGTATACATATATTTATATAATAAATTTATTATTTAATACGTCTTCATCCAAATTTGAATTGTTTCAAAATTTTAAACATTAAGATCTTCAACGTTTATTTTGTAATTCATCTACAGGGTGATTCATGAAGTTCTCCCCCCACTTCCACAGCACATTTTAATAGTAAAAATAATGAAAAAATGTTATATATAAAACATAGGTCCGAAAACGCTTCGTTAGCGAGTTACAGCTAGCGAAAGATTTCGCCTGAATTCCTGGGTAAAGAGTAAAATAAAAGCCATACTGAACTTTTGGAAAGGTTAATTAAGTAAGAAATATCATGGATTCTTATGTATTTTTACCTGATAAAGCTAATAAAATAGGTTTCAGAACTTTACCTGTAGTAGTTTTTGAGGGATTCAGGGTTAAATGCAAAAAATTGGGGGCACGAAACAATGTTTTTTTTTAAGTTTGATGTACAATTAAACTTTGTTAAATTGGTAATAAATACATAAAATTAACAAAACATTAATTGTAGAGAATTTAATTCTGAGAAAATTGATATAATAAAAGTCTAAAATAAAACAGAAATAAGTACCAAAAAATCGATTTTTATTCAGTATAATACATTACTAGTTTTAAGCAAAATAATCAGGTTGGGCCAACAGTACGCACCTTTTTATAATAGATGTTCGAAAAAATGAGGCCATCATTATCAATAAATTTTGCAGCACGTTTGTTTATTGCTTTTGTTGTGTTTCTTAATTTTTCAGGACTTCCCTGTATCTGCACAGCCGAATCCATAATACGGGGCAATTAATTCATCACGAGAATTTACTTTTGTCTTGTATACAATGTCTTTCATCCATCCCCAGATGCAATAATCCAATGGAGATAGATCTGGTGATCTTGGTGGCCAAGGGTGAGGCCCTCCACGACCAATCTAGTGTCCAGGAAATTGATGATTTAAGTAAGCAGAAACGGCACGTGAAAAGTGGGGAGGTGCTCCGTCATGCTGGAAGTACAAATTTTGTCTGAGATGTAAAGGAACATTCTCTAACAGCTGCGGCAACTCTTCTTGAAGGAAATGCAAATAGAACTCAGCATTTTAGGCGTCCAGGTAATATGAAAGGTCCAATCAGCCGATTGTGCAAAAGGCCACACCAGACATTGACGCTAAATCGGTGTTGAAAGTTCTGTTCCACTACCTCATGTGGATTTTCTTCTGCCCATGAGTGTTCATTGTGCAAGTTATTGACACCATCCCGAGTGAATTGTGCCTCATCCGTAAACAAAATACGCTTGTAGAGTTGATTATTAATATTCAAAAAGTTGCAAAACTCCAAGCGAAGCGGACCATCCCCTAGCTGTAGATGTTGAACCTTTTGTTTATGAAACGGATAAAATTTGTTTCGATTAAGTGACCTACACACCGTTGACTGCGAAAACTCCTATCCGCCTAGAAATACGTCGTGTGTACTTACACCTGGACTGCGATGAACAGCATTAATAACAATATCATCATCAAGTTGGACAGCTCGTTCATAATTGGTTCTAGTACTTGGTAGTGATCCTGTTTCCGAAGAGTACGAAAAGTTCCTGAAATTGTTTTTGTATCTGGAATCCTCCTATTAGGGTAACGTAGTTCATATTCTTCTACAGCAGCTCTAGCATTACCATTACAGTAACCCAAAATAAAAACCATATCAGCGTATTCCTCTGATATAAATAAGTAAGGCATTTTTTCGCTGAATAAACAATCGAATTATAACTCACAGAAAAATTGCATTTTAATAACACGATTCACAGAAACCCGATCTCCTGCTATAGCTTGCAAAACACCACTAATATACAGTTCTAACGTAACAGTACAGAATACCATTGTTGATCAGCTGTTATTCGTGCGTTACCAACTTAGAAAATTAATAAAACAAAAAACTGCATTTCGATGGTTAGTAAACAATAATGGGAAAATGTTTGCTTCATTTATTTTCGAACATTTGATGTAAATTTTTATTTAAAAAAAAAAATACAACGTAATAAAACATGATATTTTTATTTACAAACAAATTTATTTAACAGTTAATCTTGTTTTCCTCAATTTATCTCATCATTAAGGAACAAACATTTTGTTTTTGTTTTATTTTAACTAAATACCGTACAGTATTTCTTTACAAGCTAGTAATGTATTATACTGAATAAAATCGATTTTTTGGTACTTATTTCTGTTTTATTTTAGACTTTGATTATATCAATTTTCTCAGAATTAAATTTCTCTACAATTAATGTTTGTTGATTTTATGTATTTATTACCAATTTAACAAAGTTATTGTACATCAAACTTAAAAAAAACATTGTTTCGTGCCCCAATTTTTTGCATTTAACCCTGAATCCCTCAAAAACTACTACAGGTAAAGTTCTGAAACCTATTTTATTAGCTTTATCAGGTAAAAAATACATAAGAATCCACGATATTTCTTACTTAATTAACCTTTCCAAAAGTTCAGTATGGCTTTATTTTACTCTTTACCCAGGAATTTCAGGCGAAATCTTTCGCTAGCTGTAACTCGCTAACGAAGCGTTTTTCGGACCTATGTTTATATAACATTTTTTCATTATTTTTTACTAGTACAATGTGCTGTAGAAGTGGGGGGGAGAACTTCATGAATCACCCCTGTATAAAGTAATTTATAAAATGGTTGTAAAAATTCAAATATTGTAGCAATTTACATGTATGCTAGGTTTTTACATCGGATGTTACACGTATGGTCAGAGAGGCTTCTTAACCCTTACTTCGCCTGGTAAATCTTTTATTACACAAAGTCGAACAATATTGTGATACAGGACAATTAGACATTTTATATAACTTTCGTTATATCAACCTTGTCATTTTTTAATTTATTAGGAAATCGATTTTCGAAGTTTTAAATTTTTTATATCTGTACTATTATGAAGTGTAGAGCAGTGTTGTAAAGTATGGACTGTTCACAACAACTTAGTTTTGTTTTTTTTCAATATATATATATGGTATATAAAACGTTTATAGAGTTGTCCTACGAGGTTTAATACGCATAAAATATTCTGCAATAAGCAATGCAAACATAACAACCATAACTACAAAATATTCCAACTATTTGGTACGATAAGGCACTGAAATATCTCTTGTAAAAATTCGTTTGATATCTCAGTTCAGTTAAAAGTTTTATAATATAAGCCGTTAACATCTGCGATGAGTTTATTCTTGCTTTTTTTATGTTTGGACATTTCGATCAAATATTCGACATTGACTAGCGCTTAAATTTATATGGATGGTCATTTATGTTATGCGCCTGTATAATTGGGAAATAAACATTCATTTAAAAAACATTAACAGTATAAGAATATGTTAGTATTATTATTATTATTAACATGATAGCTTATAACAATTATGGGCTGAACGTTAGTGACGTCTATTACTGAGGGAGTTATAAAAATAGCTCTTCTGTTTGCCTTTCCGTAAGAATAAGTAAACCCTTATTGTACAAAGGCAATATTAATATTCATGGTTACGCGTGTTTTCTCATGGGGTTTACTGAGCCATTGAATGAGTACTAATGCTATATTTTCACTATTCAATGGCTAATATAATTGAAGGCTATCAAGAGAAGCTATTAATAGTCCGGTAAAATAAGGATGCAACCTCGGAATGAAAGATAATAAGCTAAAAATTTGCATACGTCTTTATTTTGATGGTATAAAACTTACCTTAAAAGTCTCATATATTCACGTGTACGCGACTTAAGATATTTAAGGTCAAACGTCACGAAAATCAGTTTTTTTGCAAATATCTCGTTTCCCTTACGCTACACGTGATTATATGAGACTTTTGAGGTGAGTTTTATACAATCAAAATAAAGACGTATGCAAATGTTTAGCCTATTATCTTTCATTCCGAGGTTGCATCCTTATTTTGCCTTATTTTACTGAGTTATAAGAACTAATTGAAGAATACATTAAAAATTTCGAATGAAATATCATTTCTACATGAATAATATCGAGTTGGATGACGGTGCATGTTTCTCCATAAGGTTGGCTGAGCGTAAGCGAAGCCTATCATGTAGGGAGATAATTCGGAAACGAATTTGATTATAGACTTGAAATTTTGTATTACAGTTCATATCTACATAGACAATAATGATTTAAATGATGGTGAATGTCCCACCATGGCATTTCTTTTATTCTATTCTTAGCGAAGTATTGTGGCCTACGCATACCTTTCTTTCATTACAGAACTATCGACTTCACAGAACATCTGCATTTCATCCCTTTTGGATATATTTAACTGTACAGGAAAAGGTTATTTTTAAATTGACACCCACAATAAATACACTCAGCGGGCGCACTCTGCAAAAGTAGAGTAAAATAATGTCTTATTTTACCAGGCGAAGTTAGGGCTAACAATCCCTCTCTACTACATAACTTGAAGACCAACGGCTTAAAGGTGACTTCCATCATCAATAGGCGGGCAGGCGAGCTGCTTGCAAGGACGGGATCGCATAGCGGTCACCCGTCCAAGTAAGTAGCAGCCACGCTCAATGTTGTTTAATCCGGTTATCTTGCGATAACCGTTGTACCCGCTACAACGGCATTAAAATAAGAATATGAAAGGATAACACAATAAGGGTATTCAAAACATCAATACCACTCAATTTATGTGAATTTTCGTTGAATAATGAATAAACAATTGACTTGATACTATAAAGCATTAGATATATGGCATGATGCTGTAGAGAATGGTAAGCTTATAAGTGCATTGCAGTATACAAGGGGTAAGTGACCTAATGATCCTGCTTAATGCAGCCCAAGTGAGATAGGATTTCCCATTTCATGCGGAGTTTAGCTCATTGATTTCCATTCAATCTTTCAAACGTGTTGAGTCTAACCGTCTTGAAAGGGAAACTGTATGCCGTAAGAGATTACACTATTTTAGTTTATTAGACACTTTGGTAACTACTTTCTATTGAGTTAGAAAAGTTGTGAAATATGACATTCAAGACTTCCCTAGCTTTCAATAATGAGGTGTTTAAAGGGGCAGTTGAGAGAGGGTTGAATTTTCATGTCATAATAGTGTAAGGCTGATGGCTACATTGGATGTTTATCTTGAAAGAAAGAGAAAAAGCAAAACTATTTATTTGGTAACTCCTAATTTATTGAGCTTATTATTTGTAGATGTTTAACTGTCAATAATCATTTAATTGTTCAATAAAAAGTAAATACAGTATGAATACGTCAATAATAGTTGCATGAGATCAAATTGATGTTTAAGTATATTTACATATTAGTTAATAACAGTTAGTAAATATAGACACCTATAGAGTATGTTTTGGCATACAATTTTAAATATTTATTTCTTATCAACATAACTTTGTAAAATATTTATTTGATTATTTTTTATTGTGAACCACGAATAAAACGGTTAGTTTATGTAATTAATTGTGCAGTGAACTCCATTCTTGAGAGACAGTTGGGATGTGATCTGATCAACATATAATACTAAATTTTTACCATGAAACTAATGGAGATTATGTTTTTAATTAGTAGTACTAGGCACATAAACATTCAGTAATATATAATAAGTTATATATATATATGTGTGTGTGTGTGTGTGTGTGTGTGTGTGTGTGTGTGTGTGTGTGTGTGTGTGTGTGTGTGTGTGTGTGTGTGTGTGTGTGCATTTATACTGTGTATTATACACGTGGGATTTCAAGTAGCCTTCCCAAACGTCAATGTCACGTTTTAACGTAACACGCCTTCTAATAAATAAGTGGCAACATGGACGTAGTTCAGTGTGAGCGTGCAGTTTCAATATTGCAGGTACTCAGAGAGGAAAAGAATATCCATCATATTTCCAACTCGTCTCTTTTGTAAGATAAATATTTAGCTTTCACTACACTAGTGGTAGATTTCATTCTGAATACACTCAGTTTAGTAAAGTTTTTATGTGCTTTAAGTAATGGCAACATATAAGACTTATAGTGTGTTTTTTTATTTTTTTACCTTTGAATCCTTCCTAATAATAAATTCATTTTTAAATACTTCAGAAATGATTGGAATATTTAATAAGAATCAGAATGGATTTTGGAACGATGATTTCTTAAACAAAAACGTATCCATCCTTTAAGATCATTCTGTGTATTGATTGAACGAAACATACAGGGTAAAAATGTCTGAGGTCGTAGTAATAAATATTTGAGATTTCAAAACGAGCATATAAGTTTAATCGTGGCAAGAAAGCTTACACTTAGCACTTATTACATTAAATCAAAATAATGGAACTTAGCATCCTTGCTATTGACATTGGATAAAATCGAATATAAATCGTATCCTTCTTCCCTTGAACGAGGACGCTGGTTAACAAACCACGATGTTCGTAAACTACCCTTGCCATTAATGTGAGACATGAGAGGTTAAAACGTTTTAGATAATAAGAGTCAAACTTAAAATGAAGTTAAAAAATTTAGAGCGAAGTTTAAACTGAACTATCTTAAAATATAATCACTGTGGGAATAAACCATTTAGTTTCATAAAAAGGCATTACTACGCGAGCCAATCAAGTTATTATTCCGCCAAGAATTTAGTTCCAAGATAATCGGAAGAATATTTATAGCGAGTGGCGAGCAACAAGGTTGTGTAAAACAAAAAAAAAATGAAACTGGACAGAACGTTTTAATTAAGGAGTTAAAAACCATTAAATTGTTTTCCTAAAATAACAATCTTATCATATGTTTCACAGCCTTATAATGTGTTTCTTCTTTTGAGATTCAGCCTTTTACAATGATCAAGTTATATTAAAGTTTCAATTTTAAAAATGTCACTTCTTGATCATTTTGCATCCTAGGTGTGTTTTACATTGTTTAAAAACTATTACGCTATTGGTATTTGATATCTATTTCTGTTAGGCTTAAAGTTTCCGGATTAATACGGGTTCAGCACGAGAAATTGGTATTGGTTTTAAAAACCCGTTAATTTACTAATACTCTGTGTCTATTTTAAATGAGCAACAAACGTTATAGTGGAAATTACCCCACTTCCATTCACTCAGTTTTCAAAATGAGAAGAATTTGATCAATGAGCTGAGACCACGTAGTCTCTGTAGCTGTGTTGTATACTTTTCACACCAACTCAAATTTATACGGTTTCGTGGGAAACACTGTACGTGATTTCTAGATGTACTTGAAACTTGAGCCTTAAACTCAGTGCGCTTAAAGACAACCAAATTTTCCACCATATGATTTTTTACCAAGTAAAGAGAATCATTATAACTGAATAAATCGTATAATAAAGAAAACATACAAACACAAACGCGTGTTTCTTAAAAAGATGTTACAACAATTCTCGGAATTGTCGACTTCATAATCATTATTATTATTTCATTGTATACTGGAGATTATAATAAACTAAGTCAGTTCGGAATTGATCTCTCAAAAAGTTGGTAGTAATTAGTTTTATCATTGTTGTTAAAGAACGTGTTGAACGCTTTCGTTGTACACTCAACAAAATTATCACACGACATAACTAAAAGCGAGATTAACTCGACAGTTCGCAACTTGTTACTCTCCAGGCAACTTTCGGATAGTTAACTGAAACTCTGATACTTTTACCGAAAGTTTCTTCCTCGCCTGAACTCGCTTGTTCCTTAATGGTTTCATCACTTTATAATCGAGCGGCGTGCATCACTCTGATACGAGATAAGTTTTGTGCAAAGTTGGTCTGACAATGTGCTGCCACTACCTATACACGCCACATCCAATCCGCTAAACTTAGTATAACGTCGACACTGTCACGTCCTAACTAAAACTAAGTCTATACAATATCCAATCTATGTATTTTGATAATCCAAATCGACATATAGTGTAACTAGCTGTGTTTGGTCACTCACTAGTATTAAATATATTAATTACTCCATATACTGTGGAGCACCAGTTTCCACATGCTCAAAAGTATAGGAATTTGGATCTTAGTTATAGATAAAACAGATTCGAATCCTGTCAGTGACCGTAACAATATCATCAGTTTTGTGAACCTTGTACAGAACACATCCTTCTCTTATTCTGTTTGAAAAATTATCTCACAGACCAATCACCAATGGCCTATGAGGGCAACAAAACTTTGACAAAATACTTATAATGCGTTATACCCGTGGTTTACTGTTTCATATTATGCATGAATGAATTAATGGCTGTTTTATCACTAATATTTAGATATTTTATAACTACTATTTGGACATTTTAAGTGCTTCATTCAATCGTTTTCAAATATATGTTATTAAATTCTTAATGGAAATGCACAACTTTTATCCCTCTTCACATTCTTTTAACCAACGGTTTATTGTTAATTTTTAAGTGGCTTTAATTAAAAACTTCAAATATTTTATGCATATATTATAGGGTATTTTTCATATCTATACCAAATGTAAAATTGTTTCTCAAAGAGGTCTTGTGATATAAAATATTTTATAAGCACACAAACACGCTGACAAACAAGAAAAAATACTCCTTAAACCCATTTTTATATTTTCAAATATGTTTTCCAAGCCTAAGGAATAAATTGAGCAAAAACATTCCAAAGAAGTCCGGGACAACCCTGCATGTATAAATATATGAAAATGGTATCTAATCATACGTATTCAAAGAAAAGCTCGCCTTTCATACTCAATTTAATTTGTGTATTTTAATACAATGGGTGTAGTTCGGCTGATTCTATTATAAGACTTAAGAAAATATGTTATAATTAAATTTTTATGTAAATATTAAAATAAATTTATGTTGTGTTAGTCCCTAAACCAGATATGAAACGCCAGGTAGATATCAGTAATAAGTTCTTGAACATGTACTGTATGAGCTTTACAAGACGAAACGTTTCTTTCATTTATGTCTTTCTGTGTCTGTCTTTTATCCACTCGAATCCCGAGAACGAAAGAATGCTTGAAATTAGTCGTTAAGAATAATTTATATTCAAGCAAAATTGTGCTCGATAATAGCACATAACACTCAATGGGTTTGGCTTAGCTTCATAGGGCCTATCACAATACATTGGGACGAAGTTGTTTTTTTGCCGGAGAGATGTACAAATGTATTTTCTTTATACTGCCTGCCTATCTGCCTGCAGGATATCTCACCACTTAAATTACTTGTAAACCTCAATATAGTCAGTTATACGACACTGTAGCGTAGCTCACGTAATTTTTAATTTCAATTTAACCAAAAAGCACAGTTTTTAACTAATTTTACGTTAAGCTCATTTCAATTCAATTTTTGATATCAAGTCACATGTTACATTATCGAGAGTTAGTGCACGATAGTTATATTGTAAGTTCTTGGAAAATATGAAAATTCACTTTAACTGTAAAACACGATTAGAAAATAATTTTATTCCTTTGCTTGTTTCATATTCTATATAGGATTCAAATCTAACTTCTCTATCAATCAATACTACTTTAGGTAGTTTTGAACATCTTAAATATTTTAGGATGATTTCTAAATTCTGGAAGTAGTTTTTCTTTAATGGCACTACTTCAACTGGACTAAGACTTTATAGACCAAATCTATGTGATTGATTCACCCAACATTCCAGCCCTCAAAATTCTCTTGTAAAGCTATCGTATTGTAACATTCCGTCAGTTATTTTTCGTGTGCTAAAAAAAGGAAACTTCATCATTAACATTTCTTGTTTACATTATATTAAAGCAGTACTGTACTGCGTATTAACGGCATTGGCTAGGAATATTAATGTTTTAGATTAATCTAAATTATGTATTAGTGTATCTAGCAATTTGGCGTTGTAAACTATAATCCAGTTTTTATATTATATTTTTCTTTTAAATTGAAGTTTTTTCCTAGTTTATTGCCTGAGCGTTAGCAAAGCCTCACTAGAGGTGCTGTAAAAATGTTATTTCTGTGTGTTTGTCTGTATGTAAATTAAACCATGGATTTAAAATGCTTCATGTATCAAAAGATTAATTTCTTGCAACATTGGACTCGATGATGGAGAAACGCCACTCTAATTTAGCTGAATGTCACAGAACTATTTTACATTGGTCTTTTGGGTAACAAGGACGACAACGAGAAAATGATAGAGTATAAACATTTGTAAAAAAAAGCTGAGAACAGACTTTAGCTATTTTAACATGGGACATAGTAACACATATAGCTATAAACGTTGTATGCAACCTTAGTATGAAGTACTCCTCCTACCTTATATATTATATGCGTTCTTTTTAGCTTTTGCAAAATACTTAGAGCTTTTCGTTACATGACGAAATGAGCGTAGATGCGAGCTATGGAACGGAATTTAAAAATTCCTTACTCATATTCGATCATCCTACTCAAAAGTCTTTTGGACCCACGTATTTCTCGTAAACACACCACGACGTTTACAGAACTTTATCTTTATAAGGATAAACTTAATCAAGAAACGGTAAAAAGATCATTTGTATTCATTCTAAAATCTGTTTTAATTTTTATTTTCACCGAATGTTCAACTCAGATTAATTTTTACTCAAGTCTGACCAATATATTACAAGTTTATAGTTTACAGTTTATAGACCTGTTCTCTTTTACAAATTATATGTTTTTCATATCATAAGCCTCCCACTTGCACAGAACGCCCTGTGGACATACTTTTTTTATTACGAATTGATAAACCACTAGGAACATCCGACCCCAATAGAAAAAAACTGTAGTTAGAGTATTGAAGTTTCAGTAAACCATCCAAGAGAGTAACAAGTTGGAAAACTGTCGAGTAAATCTCGCCTTTCAAGTTAGTCTCATCTTGAAGCTTTGCTGTCCATGCGCGTGGCGGTACAAATTTACTATTTTTAATCCAGTTACAATTACCGTAATACTATAATACACAGTACATATTTTGGTAAATGGTTAGAATATAACATACAAATTAAAGTACGATATGGGTATGGGACATTTTTATTGCTAAGAAGGTTTTAAGACAATTAAAACTATCGCTGTGTGTTAGTTTGGTCGTTTTTTATGATAACATTTCTTAAGCTTGATCGTAAAGAGGTCTAGTGAAACGACTTTGAATTCTCAATTAAAATAATTTTAAATGTCTTGTTGATAGAATTATGGGAAATTTGTAATTTTAAAGTAATGACGCTTTTTAGTTTACCTTTAGTTACAAAACAATGAAATAAAAATATTTTAAGACATTTTTATAACAATGAAATCTTTAGTTGACTACAAAATTAATAGTTTAACTAATTAATTAACTTTAGCTATTAAAGTAGTATATTATAAAATTTAGACAACTCCCAAAATTATACGACCTAGATTTATACCTTAGCCACCAATAGGAGCTTTGTGTATATTTTTTGACTTAATTGTTACACCGAGACGTGGAAATAATCCCAGACATCAGTGCAAATACAACATAAATCTTATATTAACATTAATTGCTATGAAGGTTATTTTCGCCAGGCTGTGCCATGATTAACGGGAATTACCGGAGGTCATCGGGACTAAGCGCTCCGATAGGCAAACACGTGCCAGCGGGCGAGAACACCAAAAGATAACTTGACAAAGTTGACAAGGGCCGGGATCGTCAATTAGAGGATATCACCTGCTGGAGGCTTTCAGGAGGCTTCCAGGCTTCCTGCTGGAGGGTCTGTCTAAGACCGGAGCTTTCCAGAGGCCGTAAAGTTCTAGAGGCTAAGAGTCCCACAGGCCGAGATCCGACAGGCCAGAACTGATACCATTCTAAGACTTGCCCGAGTTGGAGAAGTGCCCTAATTAGAGATATAATAAAGAACGTGAAGTTCGAGAAATGTCAGGGATCAGTAGCTTTAGGATAGCTAAGATTCCTGGAACTACCAGTGGTTGAAAGGAATAAGGAACCTGGAGTTCGAAATGCTAATTACAACCACAAACAGGGAGCTTCCAAATGCTGGAATGTACAGCAGGACAGGAGCCCCGAAAATTTAAATGTTGTCAATGTATGGCAACTGCAAGAAGCCGGGAGGTCCTAGTGTATGAGAGCTATGAGAAGCCAAAAACTTCCATAGTTTGAACGCTCCTAGAGTCTGTACATGTCAGATATCTGGAAGGTGGGAAATATTGGAGTTTCAGATTTCCAGAAAAGAAAGCTCTTATAGACATTAATGTATTATTTTTTTACATTTACAATATCAGGTGGTTCATGACGTAAATCTACAAGTCGTATGAACATAGAAATTTTATTGCCGATGAGCACAAAGCCCTAGCCGATGATGCCCCGATATGTCTTGTAACATATTTATGAGTGTGATTGAAGGAGGAGCTCTTCTTATGGTAAAAACTAATTTCTATCATTTTCTATATCAGAAAACTTACAATTGTTCTGTAGTTATAATTTTCTCAAAGAAGGCCGAGTGCTCAGCCAATAATTAATCATACAAACTTTATTTCCATAAATTATGTTGGGTGATGCAATCTACAAGCTACAAACTTCAAAGCAATAAAGATATCATTATGTCAATGCGTTCATCTATAAAGTGGTTAATGGTACTCATTATTTGAGGCCATTTATATTTATTTGTTATTAAACCAAGTTTTTTTTAATTGCAATGCCCAGAAACTATTAAGGAGAGTTGTAAAGACTTGGTATTGCCTAACAGTAACTAATGACAAGATTTACTCGTTCGCCAACTTTTACTTTCTCGGCAACGTCCGTAAAGTTTTCAGAAACTATTGATACTTTTACCAAAAGCTCCTTTCTTGTCGGAACTCGTTTGTTCTTTAACGGTTTAATCACTCCAGAATCGAGTAGTATATCTCGCAAGCTGTCACATGATTCAGTCCTCGAAAACATTCCTAATTCCTTTACTGCACATCTGCCTGAAATCCCATACAACTGAACAGAAATATATCCGTTGTAATCCCATTTCCAAACTATTTCCCAGCTCTGTAATATAGGGATAGACTTAATTGTAGAAGAATGAACACAATATTAAAGTACTGGATAAGTTTCCAATATATTCTGGTAAATCCATATTATATTAATTAAGTATCATAAAATACAAAACTATGCAATTTCTCGTTATTAATTACTAGAAGACATTTTCTTCATTTCTTTTGCATAAATGTGCCTATTTCGATTACTTTTGTAGCAGACGACAAAATTATGATCGTTTACTTGCATAAAGCGTCATTAATTTTGCATTAAAACCATTAACAGTTTAAAACTGGCCGTAATTAGTTTAAGCAACTATTATTATTATTATGTAAAAAGTAGAATAATGTTATTGTTTTTCAATATTAATCCTTATGAACTTCATGAAACTTCATGAAATATTAATCCTCCGCAATCATGAAACTCGATATGATTATAGTATTTCTGACCGATGCTTGTGTTATATGTTTTGCTTTCCTTAACATAAAGTTCAAATTACTAAAATATTTCCGGAGAGTTCGTGAACACAGTGTATATTCATGAACTTTGACAAGATAACCGTAACACCACTGCTCCTGAAATTTTGTCAATAAACTATGGACATTTGTGCGATTAGCGATTATATATATATATATATATATATATATATATATATATATATATATATATATATATATTATAGAGTAACAAACGTATTCACAAGATCTGATAGTATAATCTTCATTTCAGAATGTGTTACGAATATAATATCAAAATTTTGTACGAGCACATTCCTAAAATATTAATATATCATACGAAATAGGTCTTCAATCTAAAATATTCATCTAGTAAGAATTAATATAGTGGTCCTAGGAAGTTTTAAAAGTAAGCAATATTATGCAATACTTAATCTGAAAAAACATAACGACCTTAACTCAGAAATTATTCCATCTAAATTTGGTACGACGATTGTACTCAAATAACTTTTGAAGGACCTTGTCTGTTATCTCACTTCAATTAAAAGTTTTATAATAGAGGCAGTTCAAATCTGCGAAAAGTTTTTTTTTGCTGTTATTAAATGCAGAATATTCAATTAAATATTTTGCATCACCTGGCGATTACATTTATATGCATGGTAATTTATGTTGTGTACCAGAACAAATGAAAAGCAAAATATCATTTAAAATACTAGAATTTACATAAGATATAATGGTAATTTAAAATAATTAATAGGCTGAACGTTTGTAGGAATACATAAATATCCCTTATGTTTGCACTTCCATAGAAATGCATAAATCCTCATTATACAAAAGCTATATCAAGTTTACTGTTGACCCTTGTCCTCCATGGGAATTGACTGGGGCAATGAATGAATACTAATACTATATTTTTAGTATTCAATGGCAAAAAATCGTTGAAAGCTATCAGGAAGAGCGATATCTAGAGTCCTATTTAAATACTCTGTAGACATTTCGAATTAAGTATCATTTCTACATTGAGAATAACGAATTTGAATACGATACATGTATATCCATGACATTTTGTTGATCGTTAGCAAAGTCTATTAATTAGGGAATTCTCTTGGAAACAGATTGTAGACTTGAAATTTTGAATTTAACTTCATTGCTACATAGACATTAATGTTATCAATGATGGTGAATGTCAATCCATGGTATTTCACTCATTCTATTCTGAGTAAATTATTATGGCCTTTGCTTTCATTACACAAATATCCTGAACTCAATATTTTAAATTGACGACACCACAAAGCACTTGCCTTTTTATCTTTTGTGGATATTTCAACTGAGCGAAAAAGGATATTTTGCTAATGCAATAAATTCTCAGAGCTGGCGAACTCTGTAGTGCAATGTGGGTATCAAAAATATCAGTGCCACTCATTTTATGTGACAGTCTCGTTGAATAATAAATATACGTTTGACTTCGGCTTTAGGCTGTAGGGAACAGTCAGCTTGTCAGTGCATTGCAGTGTACAACGAGTCAATTGACCGAATGATCCTGCTTAATACAACCTCAGTGAGAGCGGATCTCTCAGCACATGAGGAGTTAATTGATCTCCATTGATTTATTCAAGGAGTGTTGCATGTAACTGGATTGAAAGGGAAGTTGTAAACCCGAGGTTTTACTAGAGAGGTTAAACTATTTTATTTTATTAAAAAAGACCACGTTGGCAATTCTAATGAATTGGAAATATTGTGCAACACGGTTTTAAATTCTCCAGCTTTCATAACCACGGAGTTTGAAGGAGCAGTTAAGATAGAATGGGATTTTCATCTGATAATAGTGTACGGCTGATGGCCCAAAAAACGTAAGAAGGGGTGCTGAAAGGCGTCATTTCAGAAGATGTTTGACTTGATACAAAAATTAAAACTGTTAATTTGGTACATCTTAGTTTAATTAGGCTATTTGTATCTACAGCATTATGTGTAGACTGTTCATTGATCAATAATATTTGAAGGGGCAGTTGAGAGGGGATGGAAATTTCATCTGATAATAGAGTAAGGCTGATGATCAGATATCTAAGAAGAGGAGCTCAAATGTGTCATGTCAATAGATATTTGTCTTGATAAAAATAAAAATGCAAAACTATTAATTTGGTAAACCTTACTGTAATTAGGTTATTTGTAGATTTTTCAGATATCAAAAATATTTATTCGTTTAATATAAAGCATATACAGCATAAGCAAGTTAAAAATGGTTACATAACATACAAAAAGTTACATAGAAGTTAGTAATCCACATCAATAATAATTTTACGAGAGTGTGGGTGAATCCGCGCACATAATAGATCAATGGCATTGTTGTAGAGAGAACGCCGCGTGAGTTTGGGCAGTTTCTTTATCTGACTCGTCACGGCCCCTCCTTACATGAGCGGTGGGTGGGCAACCTGACCCTTCTCTACTAATTTACTAAGTTCTGGAACATGAATTTTATGGAAGCACCAATCACCTTATAAGGAATTGTAGCGATGCTGCGAAATGTGTTGAGATCCAGATGTGAATTGTTTTAGCGTCAAAATTAGAGGTAATATTCTTGATCGTGACATATAGATTTGTGTCAACAATTATTAATATAATATATTGAATGTGTTAGTGTTAAATTGACTCGAGTGTGGTTAGACAGTGAATGTCGTTAGTAGAGGATTGTGACAGAATAAATTAGTTACAGTGATTTTTTTAAAGAAGTAGTTTATATAAAGACAGAATAATTTTCAGTAAATAATATATTTAAATTTATTGTAAGATTAACAAATATTTCGTGAATTCAATATTCGCCGAGTTTTTTCATTTAAACAAATCCGTAACATTAAGCTAAACTTAGGGTTTAAATTTCACACATTTATAACTTAATGTTTGTTTAAAACATACTTTTATACATGTTTTATCAAAATCATAATAGTCTCTTTTTGTAATTACTTGTGCAGTGAATCGACACTACAATCTGCTCCCCTCTTGTGGCGTACAAATGCATAACTCCATTCTTTAGAAACAATTTAGTATGTGATCTGACAAATACAGAATAGTAGATGTTTAGCATAAAACTAATGGTGCGAAACTTTTTTATTAGTACTAGGGACATGAATATTGAATAATACACAATATTATATATTATATGCATGCATACGTTGATATTGTGTATTATACACCTGGTACTTCAAGTAGCCTTTCCCAAACATCAATGGAACTTTTTACTCAACACGCCTTCCAATAAATAAAGGGCAATATAAATGTAGTTTAGTACGAAAGTGCACTTTCAATATTGCAGGCGCTCAAATAGAAGAAGAATATTCATCAATATTTTCAACTCGTCTCTTTTGTAAGATAAATATTTAGCTTTCACTGTACTAGTTGGAGGATTGATACTTCAGAAATGATTGGAAAAATTATTACAAATCAGGAAGGCCAAGGGAACGTTCATGTGTTCGAAAATACCGATACATTTCCTTAAGATTATCGTGGGTACCGAATAGACGAAACTCATGGGGGAGATTTCTGAGTTTGTCATAATAAATGTACGAAATTGTAAAATTTACATGTAGCACTTCTTCCACTTAAATCAAATGGAACTTTGCCTCCTTACTTCCAAAACAGGATAAAACGAACACAAATAGTATCTGGGGGCTTATTGGTTCAAATGCTCTTTAGAATATTTCCTACAAAACTTACAGTAATGTTACTTAAACAATAAAATTGACTCAAACTCAAAGTGAAGTAAAAAAATAGGGTTTTTCCATTTACCAGGCAATTTACATAAATGATGACGTAGTCTCGTCACAAAGACTGGAGAATGCCATTTCTGAAGATTTTGTAATCCTTGGAGTACTATAGATTACTAGAGGAAGGAGGATATTATATACAATTATGAAAACTTGAGTTGTATTTTAAATATAAATAATTGATCTCTTTCAAAATTATGTCAATATTAAAAATTTTATTTTTATAAAATTATTAACATCCTTGGGGGTTTTACTGCGTAAACAATAGTACAGTGAAAGAGAAAATATTTTTCAAACACTTCAGTTGTATTTTCAAGATCTAAACTTCATCTCAATCTATTAAAAGCCGTGATGTTTGGAAAAGAGTATATTACGAATTATAAACTATGAACAGATAATGAATGATTCTATTTCATGAGAGCCGATCATATATTCAGATGAAAATATCAATGATTCCGGGAATGCCACTAGTCACTGAATGTGTTAAAACCGTTGAAACCGAATCACACTGGCTAATTGGCAATGCAACTGTTTCACATTGCGCTGTTTACGGTTGATGCTAAATATGAGTCATTCTGTCGAGTTTTTCCTCAAGAGTATGTTTTGTTGTAGTAAATAATTATAATGGAAAGTCACTTAATGTAAAAGGTATGTTTCAGCAATATTCAGAATTAATTTATTATTATGAACTATTTTTTTAAATTCTGAAATTTTTTAAATTATAACATCTCTCCTATTTTGGTCATATGTATGTACCGTGGTAAGGCCAGCTTCCCTAACTTAGCAAATGTAACTAGAGCAGTGAAAATATAAAATTTAAATAATCTTTACTCACTGCATTAGCTGCAAAATTCAAGACTGAATTGAATACATGTTGATCTGTTATTGTTTAATATTAATAAATAAAGCTACAAGAAAGTGATTTTGGTATTTTTTCCGTATGCAAATTGTAATAATCATATTTGTTTTCTTAAAGTATTTATAAAAATAATAAATATGTAAGCGTTTTATTAGGTGTATATTTTGAGAAAAATTGTTGTGGAATTTCGTCAAAATTATTATATAGTATAAAAAGTACTTTAATTAATATAATCTTTTAATACTTTTTTTGATAACCTTCAAGCTCTAAAACAATGAAATTCTAGAGACAGTGTGAATTACCGACTACCCTTTAAATGATGATATCTGTATACTCTATCTTGTGTCCTCTACTTGAGCACTTTTTCTGTACGTTTAAATGTGCCCTGAAATGTTGGCGACACATACACGGCTATGATGCAAGACGCAAAGACAACTACCGTATTCAGAGTGAAAGAGACAGAACGAAAGTGTACGAACACTTGCACTCTCGGGCAGTTGTTTACTTAGTTAACAGACTGCCAGATCTCATTGAAAAAGCTCCGACACCTAAGATGTTCATTTTCCTGAAATTCTGTTTGACGTAAAAATACCTTTTATAATTTCGACAAAGTTTTTGTTAATAATTGGAAAACTGTTCATTTTAAAAATTAATACTTGTGTTGACAGTGGACAAACTGACAACTGAACGGATTGTACCAATACGATTTGTATTTCTAAATGCGTTATTGTGGTATAACTGTCCAAGATTGTAATTTTACTGATTTCAGCCAGAAATGTTTGGAATGACCCTCAGCCAAAAACAACAGGCTTCAGGGAGGGGGTGGGTTTTAGGGCGTCAGGTTTGTATCATTCCTGTGATTCTTATTGCTAGCTATTAGTTCATGTTTAATGCAATTGAAAGGAATTAAAGGTAAGAGGAATATTTCGAAACAACTCCCACTTACACAGTGTGTCGGATCATGGCGATGAATTTCACCACTGAGAAAAGTATGCTAGTGGCTTGAATTTGGACTTTAAGACCTATTTCTGCTAAGAAATCTGGGTGTCTACTCAGTAACAATTTCTTACTAGTATGACAGGTAATTATGAAGATATCATCAACAGTTAGGTCCAGCTATGTTGAAGACCGTGATCAAATTTGTTTATGACATGAAACTACATTTGCTGTAGTTATCCACGGATTTACCGTTATTTAATTGTTATTTGATAGCTCATCTGTATGAAGTGTGGAATTTCCGGGTTAGTAGGGGTCGAGCAAATGGAACTTGTAGTGTTTTCAAAAACCGTTCATGAATTAATATCCTGTATCTGTTTTAAATCCAGCAACAAGAATTATATTCCAAAGATTCATTTTAAATTCACCCAGTTTTCAAAATGTGGGGTGTTATTAATGAGCTAAGACCATGTAGTTCTTGTAACTTTAGTGTATATGGTTTACACATACTTCAATTTTTTTGGCTTCGTGAGAAACACTGTACATGGTAGAATACACGTGAAACTAGAGTTTGCAACCCAATGGTATGGTGCCACAATTATTATAACCACAGAACACCTAGAATAAAACCAAATTTATAGAAACGAATGTATATTTCTTTAAAAGTGTTTACAACATATCCTGGCATTAAAGATGTATTTATTTCTTTATGAAATTTAAAATAAACTAATTCGGCTCGGCATTGTTTTTAACTCCGTTGCTCTTGAAAATTTGCCAGAAATCAATTTCATCTTTTTAGTTAAAGAACATTTGACACGGTTTTGCTGCACTCGTAGTCTTTGTAGCACTTTCATACGAACTCAAAATTATTTGGTTTCGTAGGGAAAACTGTACGCCTTAAAATCAGTGCGCTTAGAGACAACTAAATTTCCCACCAAATTATTTTTTCCTACAGATATTATCACATCAGAACCTCTAGAACATATCCAAAGACAAAGATACAACAGTGTATTTCATTAATAAAAATGTTACAGTAATTCTTTGAGTTGTAGATTTAATTATTATTATTATTATTATTATTATTATTATTATTATTATTATTATTATTAAAATAATGAACATTATAATAAAGTAAATAAGCTCGGAATTGGTTTAAACCCAGCATTCTCGTAAAGTTGGCAGAAATCAATTACATCCTTTTTATTACAGAAGGTGTTGTACGCTTTTGTTGCACACTCAACAAAATTATCAGACGATATAACTAAAGGCGAGATTAACTCTACAGTTCGCAACTTGTTACTCTGTAGGCAACTTTCGGATAGTTAACTGAAACTCTGATACTTTTACCGAAAGTTTCTTCCTCGCTGGAACTCGCTTGTTCCTTAATGGTTTCATCACTTTATAATCGAGCGGCGTGCATCACTCTGACACGAGACAAGTTGTGTGCAAAGTTGGTCTGACGATGTGCTGCCACTACCTATATACACGCCACATCGAATCCGACATACACAGTACAACGTCAATATTGTCATGTCCTCAATAAAACTAAGTCTATACAATATCCTATTTAGTATTTCGGATATGTAACTTATAAACCACACATAATGTAACTAGCTGCATTTGGTTACACACTGTGTATAAACGTATAAGTTACTCAAGATACTGTACAGAGTCGGTACTCCACATAGTCTAGTCTAAGGGATATATATATATAACCGATTTTATATATACAGGATATATATATATATATATATATATATATTCGGTTAGACAATGACACTATTATAGAAGGATCTCCTGTTCCAAGAAACTGAGATATGTTAAGGCAATCGTTTGAGATGAATGGGGACAATAAACCTTGTATCGAAACGAAGAATTGCTGGTTTTTCAGTGCTTCCTGGTGTGTAGGCCTGTAAAATATTTGGCAATTGAAACGTTGCATTTTATACAACTGTGGATTTATAATATGTTTTATGACATATTAATTGTTGTGTTAATTAATTTTTATAAATTTGACATATAACTGTACTAATGTACTAATACTGAAAGGTGACTAATTAGTAATTTCAGATTATTTATGGTATTGTATAATCTTTTTTTATGTTACGCGTATCAGTAAAAGATTTTGAGGAAAATAATATATAAGAACAAAAGCTAGGTTGGTTTTAATAAGTACACAAGTATTTTGAGTTGATACAAGAATAATACTGTTACTATGATATTAGAATCACAAAATGTGGAACTAAATAAGTTGTAATGAAAGAGATTAAGAGGACCAGTCTAATATCACATTTTTTTATATTTAACTTTTACAAAACTCCGTTTCGACATATAAATTTTGTGGAAATATGGGTTGGAATATAATTCTGAATCCCAAAAATCAGTTGTATAGGATTTTTATGTGAGCAGCACATGATAGATACATACTAGTAGAAATTATCTAAGAAATAACTCAATTATATGACCTCAAAAATAAATTTTCTCAAAGTAAGCGAATTTCCCCTCACTCCAAAAGACGTCAGAGTTACATGCTGCCATAGGATTCGTTATATTCTTATCCCAAATGAGTAAAGCACAATTTGCATCTACCATGTTTTTGCTTCTCCTATCCTGTAATAGGAAAGGCTTACGATTCCTTAGTTATTCCATGTTTGTCAGTACGCTAACTGATATATCTTCATGATTTTGGTCATACTTCTATAATTCCCATCCAGACTTTCCAGTTTATTATTTCTGTCCAAAAATTATAAAATAAAAATTCTTTAAAGTTTTAAGCATAATTACCTTACATTACTGATATGAAAAATAATAATAGTGTAAAAATAAAGCTGTTCAAGTGTATAACAAACCAGCTCTTTTTGGGCTTTAGAACTGATAACATTATACTTTTCTTTCTAGTCTCAAAACCAGTATTACTGATTGTGGTATATGCTCTAGAATCAGTTCCAATTACATTACTGCTCCCAAGTTACATTTAGTTAGATTTATTTCTAACTCTACAAGAGAGCTTCTGTACAGAGAAACGAAAAGAGTCACCAGTTTGGAATAAAGCCCCAACAAAACAAATCTCGGAGCCACAAGACATCGAGTGCTCAGTTGGACAGATTTAGCCAGACAGAAAGAGAATCATTACAGGGATCACTGGGTTATGGCCACCATTCATCCATGCTGTAGATCCTGCTGCCACCTTGTCCTACTCTCCTGTCACAATTAAATTTTCAATTTTTTTGTTTCCTTTTACATTTAATAAGTATAATATACTTTAAACAGAAAAATATTCAATCAAATAATGTTAAATAGTAATGTACTTGAGGAACAAGTGGCTATAATTTAAAGCTGTGTAGCTTTCTATAACCAGACGGTGATAAAATTTTGTAAAATGTGTATATGGACTAGATATAGTGTTAGTGTATGAATAATGCAATAATTAGTAATTGCCATTAATATTACTACTCTAAATATTATTCATTTCTTTCATTTGCAACTCCAATACTCGTTGCTTACTATTTCATATTATGCATATATGCTATTTATGGCTGTTTTATCACTACTATTTAGATATTTGAAGTCAAAGATATTAGACATTTCAATTCAAAGAATCTGGCTATAATTAATTAAATTATTTATTAACATTCAAACTACATATGCTTATAATTGACCACACTTAATTTTATCGATACAAATGAGACTTGATGCTCAAATTAACACAAATATTCTCCAATAATTTATTGAAATTTTTATATTATTCATTGATATTCATCTAAATATTAAGATATGCATTATTATTATTATTAAAATTAAATTTAAAAATTTCTATTAGTGTGTAATAACAACATTTCACGCAATTGAGCACAAACGTCATTAACAATCCTTGAAATGTTCTAAAGCATTAATAAAAAATTTCGAAATGATATTCATAGTAGATATCTTCAGCAAAACTGCTTTACTGCAATCAGTTGATTTGTTTTTTAAAACCTAATAGCTTATTACCAGCAGATGTGTTTTTATGGTAATCACCTTGGGGCTGTTAACCATTTTGTTAGTGAGGCTTAATACCACTGTTTAACTTTAGTGTAAAAGATTAATTCCATAGTGGTTAAAAAAACTGTTCTATACTTCAACATAAGAACATAGCATAATATACTTTTAACTATGACTAATTGGATGTTACAGTTAAAATTCTATCATTTAGCATAAATTATTGAACATCGTATTTAAATTATTTATTGTTCAATCGTTTTCATCTGGACTGCATTGGATGTTTAATAAAATTCCTCAACTTGTATATCTCTTCGCATTTCTTGTTTAACCGACGGTTTCCTGTTAATTTTAAATTAAATATTTCAATTTGGTAACACTTTAATATGGATTTATAAAACTTTATGAACAATTTCTATGCATGCATGGGAAGGTACTTTTCATATTCATACCAAATTTAAAATTGTTATCTCGAATATTTCTTTATATATAAAATATTTGATAAAAATACAAACAACAAACACATAAAATAATACACCATAAACTCATGTTTATATTGCCAAATATAGTTTTCCAGAGTAATGAATAAATGTATAAAAACATTTCTTAAGAGTTCTGAAAATTTTATACATATTCATAAAAATATAATATGTATAAATAAGACGTATGGAATAAAGAGCTCGTCATGTACACTTCATGTCATAGGTGTTTCTTAATAGAATGGGTTTAGAAGTTCAAGAAGAAATTTTCATTTATGTTTATCGTCTGTCCACCCAAAACTCAAGAACGTCCCAACGCTTTAAATTTTTAATGAAGGATAAAGTTTGCATAGGTAACATTGAGCTCGATGATGGTACATCTCACTTCTTGGGGTTTGGCTGAAAGTCATTGAAACCTATCACAGTACACTGGCACATTTTATTTGTCTGCCGAAAGGTTGCTTATATACCTTGTGGCGTATATCACACAATGTAAAATTTCAAATAAATCAAACAACATATTTCGGTGCTAATTTTTGTTTAATCTGATATCAATTCAACTGCATATTGAGATAAATGTTACATATGAAGGGTTAGATCACAATATTGTGTGTTCTTGGAAAATAAAAATAAATTCACTTTCATTGCAAAATATGATTAGAAAATAACTATATTCTATTTCTTCGGCATTAAATAAATTATTTGTAAATATTTTATTGGGCTTATTTGGTATCCAATTTAGGATAGAAACTAACTTTTACATTGTAAAACAACTTATTCGAAATTTATTATACTTTCTATGTTTACAAAACATTTATAACAATACTCACTATTATTAATATTTGATGCTGATGTACATGGATTTGAATATATTAAATATATTAAAGTGACAAATGTTATATCCAAATATTGAAAGTAGTTTTTTTTTTTTTGCTGGCATTACTTAAGCTCGAGTAAGATGTTACTGGCCTCATCTATTTGATTGCCTTACAGAACATTCCAGCCCTTGAAATTCTCTTGTAAAGGTAACGTCTTGTAACATTCCGTCAGTTATTTTACTTGTGCAATATAAAAGGAAAACTTCTTCTTCGAAATTTTTTTGTTTGCATTACGTTGTAGCAGTACTCTATTCCTATACTAAAGGTTTTGAAGTTTTATATTTAGTCAATTCTATACTATCTCGCAAACTAATGTTCGAAACTATAATCAAATTTTTAAAACGCATAGTGCGTTTATTTTAATGGACCTAATTTCCATTAATTATCGCCTGAGCATAAGCAAGTCCTATCGATAGAGATACTGGAAATATTTATTTCTGTATTTTTGTCTATATTATGGCCATCCACATGATATCTGGAGAATAAACTAAACCATGGATATAAATATCTATTTTTAATTGCTTTTTTAAGTTTCATTTCTAGATAAGCAACATGGAGTTTGATGATGGCTGACGTCATTGTATGTGATTGGGCTGAGTATCTGAGAATTATTTTACATGGGTCTTGTGGGTCACTAAGATGACAACGTGAAAATCGTAGAGTATACACATTTGTAAAAGCACTGAAAACGAGCTTATACCATTACACATAGTAACACATGTAGCTATAGACATTCAAGCTACTGTAGCGTGGCGTAATCCTACCTTTTATTATTATTTACGTTCTTTTCCGCTAATGCAAGATATTAAGATCTTTTCAATACATGACGACGTGAGTGTGGATAGCTCATTCTACTTTTCAAACCATATGTTTCTCATATCATGAAGCTCTCACTAATACAGAACGCTTCGTGGATATACTTTTGTATTATGAGGCGATAAACCATTAGGGACAAGCGGGACCCGATGGGAAAATCTTTTTCTAAGAATAGCAAAGTTCCAGTAAACTATCCGAGAAACTAACAAGTTGGAAAACTGTCGAGTAAATCTCGTCTTTCAAATTGCAGTCTTGTCTCGAAGCTTTGCACTCTTTTCACGTAACGATAACAATTTATTATTTGTAATCTGGTTAGAATAGCCGTAATACAAGATACACACTATTAAAGTTTTTTAAAGAGTCCAACATAATATATGTGAATTAAAGTACGATTTGTATATAAGGGATATTTATTGCTAAGAAGGCTTTAAAATGATTAAAATTATGGATGTCTGTTAGTTTTGCATATTTAAATTTGCTAATCTTGACGATCAATTAAGAGTTCGAGTGAATAGACCTTGAATTCCCCATTAGAACAATGCTAAACTTCGAATCCTTGATCGTCCTCATTTTTTATAGAATTATGGGAAACGTCTAATTTGTAAGTAATTTCACTTTTTAGTTTTTATTTAGTATATATTGTTTCAATATTTAAACGATCAAGTACAACATTTTTAGATCATATTTATAATCAATGCAAATCTTTATTCTCCGTGAAAACTAATTATGTAACTAATTAAGTAATTCTGACCGTTGAAATAATAATATTAAAATTTGAGAAAACTTCCTTAATTTTGTGTCAATAAATTAGTAGTGAAATTTTTTAAAGTTTAACCTTCGTGTTCTTGTGAAGCCAGAACCATAATATACGCCAGTGTTTAAGTTTACAATTTACAAGCCTAAATGTTTATGTTTAACAACAAAATTTTCTGCTTGATTTTATTTTTCAACCGAAACCCAAATGGGATTAGAATTCTTTATGAGTGAATTCATCAATAATGGGTATTTCCCTTCTGTAAGCAGAAGATGGTTATCGCCTGCAAAACAACTATTTAGTCGCGGGTCTCCTCATTACATTATAAATAAATTATTCGTTAAATATTGATAAACATTCGTGGCTTCTAACCTAGTAATCATCAGGAACCCTCATATTCCCGCAAGTACCCTTAAGGAATTCCTGAGTACAATGATAGTGTTTCCAAGGAATATTAATCATCAAAATAATCCTGTTAAGCTGAATGATGATCGGAAACTGCAGACTCCAACAGGAACAGCCAGATGATATCACATGCTGGAAGCCTAGATTCCTAGAGGCTGAGACTCCCACAGACCATGAATTAAAGATATGGGTAGCTTCCAGACAATGTGACTTATCACAGGAAAAACAGGCCAAAAACACGAGGCCAGTAATTACAAAAAGCCGGAGCGTATCAGAGGCGAGAATTCATAGAGGCTGAGTGGTTCCAGAGGCCCGTAGCTGTCATAATGCGAAGTTTGCCAGAATATGGGAAAGGCCAAAAACTAGGACCATCCTAAGACTTTCAAGAGTTTGAGAAATGTCTTAATTTGAGAGGTAATATAAAACGTGAAGTTAGAGACATTTCCGGGATCGGTAGCTTCAGAATACCAAAAGTTGTTAGAGGAGTGGAACTCCCAGAGGTTGATAACTATAAGAGACATTGAGTTGATAAGTAAAACCAGAAACGGGGAGCCCCTACAGGCCGGAAGGTACAGCAGTACAAGAGTCCTCAAAGTTTCAACCCTGTCAAAGTATAAAGCTCTTAGTGTATGAGAGCTATGAGAAGCAAAAAACTTCCATAGTTCGAATGCTTCTAGAGTCTGTACATGTCAGATATATAGAGGCTAAGAAATTTTGGAGATTTAGACGTCTTAAAAATAAATTCCTTATGATATTTATGTACTAATTTTTGGCTTTTACAAAGCCACATGGTTCAGTGATGTAAATCTGCAGGTCCGTGTACTGCAAGGACCTAAACCATATTATCAGGGATCCCAAAGATCACGTGACATATTTATGACTGTCTAAAAGTGAAGGCGATCCATGCAAGCGTTATGCGATTTTAAATAGATTTTTGTGTTTCTGTGTGTTTGTGTATTTGGGCTTATCCAATAAAACGCATTCTTTTACACGCCATAAAACCGGCAATTCTTTAACTATCAAGACTAAAAGGGGTCACAAACCCCGTTACTTCAGAAGTTTTATTCAAAACAATTTGAACCAAGAGAGGTTATTTTTAAGTTAGGACTACGCCAAATCATGTGTTCTAACAAACTGCTCTGTGGTTTTATGCAAAATGTAAAATCTACAGCTTATCTACCTGCGGGCAGATAGTCAGACGTAGAAACATAAAAAGAACTTATCACATCATATGACCCATTTTGGGAGACTCGAAGTTTACTAAAAAATTTAAGTACACATGAAATCTTTCTCAAAATATCTAACTACATGATACATTCCCATTTTTTATCACAAAATTGGGTCTCATATCAGTATTTAAATAATAAAATTCTATTATTAAATCCATTATAAAGTGATTTTGTATATGTTGGGATAGATAGACTGCACATGTCAATATGTCATATCTTTAAATCTCTTATGAGTGTATAGAGTGTATTTACACATTTATTTGTTCTGCGATATTTTCGTTAGCACAATGGTTCCCCATAAGACTGATCTAAACGTATTCCCTAACTTTAAGCCCAATCCCTCGGAGTGACATGCACCATCATTGAACTATTATAGGACATTTCGTTTTCAAGACTTGCGGGCAAACAGACAAAACAAACAGGAAGAAAGACAGAAATGGAATTTATTCAGCCCCTTGATTGATAGGATTCGCTAGTACTAAGGCAATGATTTATCATACAATCTTTATTTACATAAATTATTTTGGGTGGTAGAATCTTTACAAGCTACAACGTAAACAATGTAATCGTTATGAGAGGCACTTTGCATTTTCGTCTATTATTATTAATCCAAATCTGTTAATAAATTGCAAATCCCAGAAACTAGTAAGAGGAGTTATAAAGTCTTGATATTGCCTAACAGTAACTAATGACAAGATTTACTTGTTCAACAACTTTCAATTTCTCGGCAACGTCCGGATAGTTTTCAGAAACTTTGGTACTTTAACTAAAAGTTCCTTTCTTGTCGGAACTCGTTTGTTCTTCAACTGTTTCATCACTCCAGAATCGAGTAGTCTATCTCGCAAGCTGTCACATTATTCAGTCTTCGAAAACCGTCCTAATTCCTTTACTGCACCTCTGCTGAAAACCCATACAACTAAACAGGAATTAATCCATTTAATCCATTAGGAATAAAATATTACGAAACCATTTCCCACATCTGTATTGATAGATTTAATCTTGGGAGACTAAACACAATATTAAGGTATTGGATGATTTTATAATATATTCTAGTGAATACATATTATATTAGCTATGTATCATAAAATACAAAACTACGCATTGTGACGTATCTTTTTAATGTATTATGCAATATTCTCTTTAATTACCAGAAAATATTTTCTTCAATGATTTGGTTTTACAATAAATGTGCCTATTCCTATAATCTAAGTTAAAATTCATAAATAATCGACAGATAAAATGTTTAACAAAATCATGAATCAGTAATGCTTAGTTTACCACCTGTCTGTATCTATATAAATTTTAGTTTTTTGTTTTGTTTTAGAAACTATTGAAAATTAAAACAAACTCATATTTAGCTAAATCATTTTTTGCGTGTCTCAAATTAAGAGAAACATTGTATTGTATTATCAAATTCAACGGTTTAAATAAATAAATCTTCGCACTAAAAGAATGATTAAGAATGTTAAATCTATTGTTATAAAAAATGTTATATCTACTAAAAATGTATGTAGAAGTAATCATTTAACTATTTTAATGAACGACAAAATTTTCATCGTTTAAATGTTTACAGGATCATTAATATTCCTTTACAACCATTAACAGTTTACTACCGTTTTTAATTATATCAAAAAAAAACTTTTATTATGTTTCATAATCTTATTGTTTGTACAGTATTAAGGCTTAAAAGCTTCAATCATCCGCATTTTTCTAACTGCATGAAAAAAATAATACTTATTTTTACTCTACGTATTAAAACTGCAAACAAATAAAATTTTACCAAATTTTATTATTTTATATGTATTGGTTACTAAAAAAAGAAAATTAAAATTAGAAAATCACATACATACAGACAAGTTATAAACTAAGCATTTCTGACCCATGTTTATGTTACATTTTTTAATTTCCTTAAGATGAACAACAAATTTTTAAAACATTCCCGGATATTTCGTGAACACCCTGTATATTCACTAAGCCTAACAACTGAACCGCAGCAGCACAGCTTCTGTTCGAACATCGAAATTTGGTATAGCATTGATCAATAAAACATCAACATTTGTACGGTGTTATATATGGTAAGGTTTTAAGAATGTGCCAGTACAACATATTCAAAGAAATACGAAAACACCAAACTTAACCAAATCTGGAATGAAGACTCATTTTGATACTATCAGATGTCATTCATAAGGTTGAGAGTCTATTCCATTTCAGTTTCTATTCAAAAAGAGATCTCATTCATAATCCCATTGAGATTGTAATGATAATGTGTAATCTTAAATTTTAATACATACGAAAAATGAGCATCGTAAAATTGAATAGTGTCTTCATTGTTTAGGTTGCAATATAAAAGATATGTTAATTTTGTATTGTTCAAACTTTCTATGGAAACGACTAAACAATTAAAGAAAACACCTAACTGATGTTATAACAAAATCTTACAATATACTGTATTTGTTTACTAAATGTATTGTTCTACGTGATTTTCGTTGCCATCATAGTTACCTATGATAACTATAAAATTATTTTGGATTTATATTTGTATTCCTATTTTAAATATACATCTATACAGATGCAATCAGTATATTATTTTTAAGCGTCATCCAATTTTAACTTTTGTTCAAAATTTCAAAGATTTAAATTCCTGCAAATTGTTTAAAAATGTATTCTTTAAGTTAGTACTTCACACACATATAAAATATTTATTTAACAAAAACATTTTAAATAATAATGGAATATTGTTGCTTCGTACATTCAGGCTATGATTTTAAATTGGATGTTTTACTTCTTAGCCCTACCTTTGTCTCGTGACATAAGATATCTTTTTACTTTTTTATTACACAACGTAGTACAATAATGTGATAAAGATAATTTGACAACTTTAAACAATTAAGTTCTTGTGATTTTATCATGTTCTAATGTATTAAGATATCGATCTTTAGAAATGTCTAAGGATTCAATTTTATTATATTTTAAAAATTATAAATTGTAGACTATTATTGTATAGTATGGACAGTTCACAAAAAGTTTAGTTGTGTGATGTTTTCAATTTCTATCTAGAAAGAATTAATACCGTGGTCCTACGAAGTTTTAATAAGTATACAATTTTATGAAATACGCAATGAGAGGGAACTTAACAACCGTAACTCAGAACATACGAGTAGTCCAAATAAATTTGGTAAGATGAAGTCCAGAAATATTTTCTGTAAAATTTTGTTTGTTATCTCAGTTCAACTAAAAGTTTTATAATAACGGCAGTTCTCATGAGCGAAGTGTAATTTCTTGCTGTTTTTAAGTGCAGTGTGTATAGTTCAATATTTAACATCGCCTGGCGCTTACATTTATATAAATTGGTAATTTATGTTGTGTGCCTGTATAAATAAGAAATAAAATCTAATGTAAAATACTAATATAGATATAAGAAATTTTATTATTTATAGTAATTTGCGAGTTGATAATAATTATGACCTGAACGATAGTGGATCAGTGGATAGTTTGTAGTGGAGTACTTAGGAAGGTACAAAAATACTTTTTTTGTCCTTTCCATAATAATAATAATAGAACCTTCGTTATACAAAGGCAACAATTCAAAGGAATTTCATGGTGGTCCGTGTCTTCCCATAGGATTTAGGAATGAGCCAATACTATAACTATAACTATAGAATACTATAACTATATTTGCAGTATTCAAATGTAAAATTCATACTGCAATGAAACCTGTCCACATTAGTTACTTGCATTACAAAAAGTTATATAAAAGTTAGTAATCAACAACAATAAACATAACATTGGCACTGAATTTCAAATATTAAGTCAAAAGATTGTTTACATAAATAGTTTTTTATCCTTTTTTCATCGTTAAGTATGACATAATGGTATCTTTTTGTAATTACTTGTGTAGTCAACCTACACTGCAATCTGTTGTAGTGTACAAATGAATAACTCCATTCTTGAGAAACAGTTTGGCATGTGATCTACAAATACACAAGACTTTGATTTTTGGCATAATAAATTTATGCGATATAGTAATGGTGCGATATTTTTTACTTAGTACTAAACACATAAATATTGTATAATACAAAATACAATATGCGTTTATACGTTGATTTTGATACACGTGGTATTTCAAGTACCCTTTCCAAAATATCAGTGTCACTTTTTACTCAACACGCCTTCTAATAAGTAAAGGGCAATATAAATGTAGTTCAGTGAGAGCGTGCAGTTTCAATTTAGCAGGCGCTCAAATAGGAGAAGAATATCGATCCATATTTCCAACTCGTCTCTTTTGTTAGATAAATATTTAGTTTTCACAACACTAGTGAGAGGTTTCATTCTAAATACATTCCGTTTAGTGCCGTTTAGTGCTTTACAGATATTGCACTACGTAAAAATCATAGTGGTTTTTTTTTTTTTTTTTTTTTTTTTTTTTTTTTTTTAATCTAAATATAATTCTCGATAGTAAATTCATGCCAAAATACTTTACGAATGGCTTGACACATTTATACATATTAGGAAGGCTTTTCGAACGTTGATATGTTGAATATACAGATACATTTTCTCAAGATTATTGTGTGTACTGAACGGACGAAACACTTGATGAGATGTCTGAGGTTGTAGTAATAAATGCGTTTAGTTGTTGCAAGAAAACTTACATGAAGCACTTCTTGCATTTGAATAAAATAAAAATTTTCACCCTTGCTGCAGAAGTAGGACAAACACGAACACAAGTGGTATCTGGAGTCTAGTGGTTCTATTGCTCTTAAGAATATTTCCTACGAAACGCTATTGTCATTAAAACACTTAAATTTATTTTCCTTAAATGAAGACGTTGAATGACAAACTATGAAGGCGGTATACTTGACTCGACACTTATACATCAGAGCTTAGATTTTGTGGTCGAGAGACAAACTCGAAGTAAATTGAAGAATAGAAGGTAACTGGAGTGAAATACAGTCTGAACTCGCCTAAAATAACCGCTTTTATTCATGTATTGAGACAACCTACATTTATAACACTGCTAATGTTTAACTTTCTTGGCGTGTTTTATACATGTGTAAAAATTACTACATGAAAAGAAGAAACCTTGACAACTAGAGGTGTATTTTTAAAAGATTATGATGTAAATGATAATAACTTCATTTTAGAAGGTTTTATAGCATCCTTGCGGTATTTTAGACATGTGTAAAAACTACTACAGGAAAGTCGAATTTATTTCGTAAACTATAAACACTTTGTAGCGTTTTTAAAGCTACATTGATTTATTTTTTTAATTAAAACTAAAATTAAATCCCAATATTTCGATCCCAAAATTTTAATTAAAACTTAAATTAAAAATTTTTGTATCGAAATATTGGAATTTAATTTTAGTTTTAATTAAAAAAATAAATCAATGTAGCTTTAAAAACGCTACACTTTAGTTGTATTTTAAAATATGTAGTGATTTAAATGATTTTTTAGAAGATTTTTAACATCTTTGCAATATTTTATACATATGTAATCTACTACAGGAAAGTCAAAATTATTTTGCAAACCATGAACACGGTTTTGTTTAATGTTCTGATGTGCTTCTGAATCAATTAAATTCTATTACGTGTGGAGGAGAAAAAATTCCGAGTTAATTATTATGAACAAATAGTGGATGATTGTCTTTCACAAGAACCGATCACTCAGATGAAAATATCAATGATACCAGGAATGCCACGAGACACCGCATGTATTCAAACCAAATCATACTGACTATAATTGGCATGGCAACTGTTTCAAATTGCATCGTCTACAGTTATTACAGAATACGAGTTTGACATTCTGTTGGGTTTTACTAAACAGTATTTTTCTGTAGTGAATAATATCAATCAAAGGGCACTTACTGTAAAATATACGTTTCAGCAATATTTAATACTATTTATTATGAACTATTTAGACAAATCTTACAATTATTGCATATATCATCATCTCTCCTATTTCGAAGATATGTAGCTACTGGTGTATGCAAATGGTGAAGCCACTTACACTAAAGTGGAAGATGTAAATATAGTCGAGAGTACAATTAGAATTCTAAGAATTTTTAGCGTATTCATTTTCGTTAGTTGTAAAATTACAATGTTGAATTGAATAAATATATATATTTTATTTTTAATATCAATAAATAAAATTACAACAAAATAATTATTACTATTTATCCTATTTGGAAATTGTAAAACCCATTTCTGTATTATTTTAATATTTGTATAAATACGTTCGCGATTTTTTCGTTTTTTTATTTTGAGAAGATTTATTAAGTAACTTGGTCAAGAAATACAATGTTCTGGTAAAAACCGTATTTTAATTAACAATCGTCTTTTTCTACTTTCATTTGAGAGCTTGAAGAACTCTAAAACAACGGAATTCGAGCAATAAAATAAATTTAAAATAGTCTAACCAATCAGCTTTTAATAGATGGTATTTTAGACTCTACCAAGCCCCTACATGTTGTAATAAGTATGTTTCTGTATTTTTTAATGTGACACAGACGTAGAGACAACTAACGAACCGGGAGATACAGAGCGGTACTTTATGAACATTTGGCCTCAAAGGCCGGTGTCCACTGTGGCCTTTTATTATATTGACAAAGATTTTGCTAACAACTTGAAGATAATCTACTTCAGTATCTAATCTTAATGTTTGCAGTAGAAAAACTGACACATGTTTATGTCTAGATACGTTATTATGGTACAAGTGCCAATAATTTACAGGATGAATGTTTATCATATAATGTTTGGGTTAGAGATCATTATTATACTGATTTTCTTCAGAAAGAGTTGGAATGTTTCACCATCCCAGATTGCCTGCATTCTCTTAGGAGGCTATGAGTTCGGGCTTAATGGAATTGAAGCGAAGAGGAATGTTTCGAAATAACTTCCGCTTAACTGTCAGATGGTGGCAGCAATTGTACCCCTAAGACAACAAAAGTATGCAAGGGCATGCTATTGGACGTTGCGTCGTTAAAGACTCATTGCCATAAAGCTGGGTGATTACTCAGTAACCATATCTTATTGAGACAGCTAAACTCCCCACCAAATGATTTTTTAGCGCATTTGTTATCACTTCAGAACCCCTGCAACATAGCACAAGATTAAAACACAAACGTGTATTTCTTTAAAAAAATTGTTACAATAATTCACGGAATGATTGACTTAATAATTATTATTATTTAATTTTATATTGGAGTTTATAATAAACCAAGTCGGCTCGGCATTGGTTTTAACTCGAGCTTTTTCGAAATGTTTGCAGTAATATATTATATTCTTTTTGTTAAAGAACATGCTGTACGCTTTTGTTGCTCACTCAACAAAATTATCAGACGATATAACTAAAGGCAAGATTAACTCGACAGTTCGCAACTTGTTACTCTGCAGGCAACTTTGGGATAGTTAACTGAAACTCTGATACTTTTACCGAAAGTTTCTTCCTCGCTGGAACTCGCTTGTTCCTTAATGGTTTCATCACTTTATAATCGAGCGGCGTGCATCACTCTGACACGAGACAAGTTGTGTGCAAAGTTGGTCTGACGATGTGCTACCACTATCTATACACGCCACATCGAATCCGATATACTTAGTACAACGTCGACACTGTCACGTTCTCAATAAAACTAAGTCTATACAATATCCTTGTATATATCCTATACTCTATTATATATCCTATATATAATTTGTATATGATCTAGGGTATATTATATCATTTTAATGCGCAATGGTAACTAATTAGTAGTCAATAATTTTTTTCCTTATTTATCATTTTTGTGTTTTGTTTCCCGATCAAGAACATTGATATAACAAATAGATATATATATATATATTTGTTATATCAATGTATATATATATATATATATATATATATATATATATATATATACATTGATATAACAAATATATATATAAAACAGTTCAGAGAAGTCTTTTTATGTCAAGATAGGATTAAGAGGGGTTTTGATCAGTCTTTAAAATTTATAGTAAAGGTTTTTTTTAGAAGATTTAGATCTGGAGCTGGTACATTTATAAGAACAGTCCAGCGAATTTTATGTAGCATAGTTCTTGCCGACTGCATCAAAGGGAGTATTCGGAGTCAAATTCTGACAATCTTGTATTTTAGACATTTTATACGTTAGGTTAATACTTACCTAATTTATGAAATCCAGAAGGCGTAAAACATTATCGTTACTCTTTAGACAATCTACTCACTATAAGTGTAAATAAGTTAAAAGTAATACTCTATGTTTACATAGAACATTTTATTAAATTTGACATTAATACTACACTTTTTTTGCGACCAAGATGGGATTTTTTCGCTATGTTAAAGACCAGTGGAGCATAGCCTGGAGGGTTTTTGAAATAAGAATAGACTTATATTCCTCCCAGGCACGTTAAAATTAAATACAATCGGTTGAGTATTTTATATGTGAAAACAAAACAAACAAACAAAGGCACTTTCGTATTTATAACACACCTAATAGGACAAGGATTTGTTAGGAGGCAGTTTAATTTAAAACTAATTAAAAATCTAATAACTATGTTATTAAATGAACAATTTTATGCTCCTCTGCGATTAAATTATAGTTGATATATTCCAAATCAAAAACTATTCACATTCTACAAAAATACATCAATTAAATTATTTTACAATAATGTAGAATTTTAATTGGCAGTTAATGTAAAAACTATGTACAAATATGACGGATAAATTAAAATGTATTAATTAGTTAAAGAAAAAATTTAAATAAATCCATATTTAAAACAACTTCATATGCGTTTCTCACAGTTTAATTTTTTTTTTAATCCTAAGCTATAAATTTCATCTGAAAGCACGAAAATCACAAAACTTTAACATTAATAATGTTAAGTTAGATCATAGGGTGAAATATTTTGCTACAATATGAAAACTTTTCTACAAAATGTATTAGTAAGCATATATGTGTAATAAATAATCCCAGTATATACTTAAAAATATAAAATTCATACGGATGAAATACATGTAAGACGAAAAATTCGTATTTGCTAGTTGATATTCAAGGGGAAAACAGTAATGCCTAAAGCGACAAATTTTCATTCGAACGAGGAGAAGGATTCACGAGGAATCGTTATTAAGGTTCCCTTAATTTTCCAAAATTTCCTCGTATAGAAACATGTAGAATAATTTCCAGGTTGTATAAGATGATGTGTGTAAGATAAAAGAGTATCGCGTTCTGCAGCAAATGTTATTATTATATTGACCAAGAGCTAAACGTAATGATAAAATAATATAAAAATCACTTAAAAGTACTCACCACACAAGTATTAAGTCGGTCGGTCTCATAAATATTTCAAAATCTGAAAGCAAATTCATCAATTAAAACCTAAGCTTACTTACTTACAAACATAACGAAAAAAATTGAGTTTTTACACAGTTCATTTTAAAACTCCGTCTCGACAAATAAATGTAAATATATCGCAGATATATAAATAGGAATTTAATTCTCATAAAAAAGAAAATAATTTATTATTCCTTTATAAAATATAAAAAATATTCACATTTTCTAAAGGTTTGAGCATATTTTGTTACATCTTAGATTTTTTTCCTTTAAGCTTACTGATGATAAAATTAATAATGGAGCGAAAAGTACGATTTCGCACTTTGGACAAAGTGCAGCTCGCTTTGTGCTTAAAAACTGATAACATTACACTTTATGCTCTAGTTTCAAAATCCATTAAAATTAAATTATGATATATGCTTGGGGGTTAGTTTAAATTACATTACTGCTCCCAAGGTGCAGCACGTTTTATTTCAAATTCTGCAACAGAGCTTCTGTACAGAGAAACGAAAAGAATCACCAGTTTGGAATAAAGCCCCTACAAAACAAATCTCGGAGCCACAAGGCATCGAGTGCTCAGTTGGAGAGATTTAGCCAGACAGAAAGAGAAACATTACAGGGATCACTGGGTTATGGCCACCATTCATCCATGCTGTAGATCCTGCTGCCACCTTGTCCACTCTCCTGTCACAATTAAATTATTTTTTCCTTTGTTCCTTTGCAATTTACTAAACATAAGACACGATATACAGATATATTATATATATATATATATATATATATATATATATATATATATATCGAATATTATTGTATTTACTGAACGTACGAGTAGTTAAAAGCTGTACAGCTTTCTACAGTATAATTAAAAGTAATAAAACTTGTATTAAATTGTAGATGGAGTACTTTTAGTACAAGAATAATGCAATATTCACTTATTGCCATAAATATAAATACTCTAAATATTATAAAAGTTATTTAATTTGCAACCCCTATACTCGTTGTTTACCGTTTCACATTATGTAGAGATGCAATATTATTTTATCACTGGTATTTAGATATTTTATATATATATATATATATATATATATATATATATATATATATTCAAAGAATCCCATAATAATTAAGTAGATTATTTACTCAAATTCAAACTACATATGCGCAGAACTGAATACAACTAATTTTGTTGATACAAGTGAGTATTGATGCTCAAATAAGAACAAAGATTCGTCGATAATTCATTGAATTGCGTGTATAATTCAGTGATATTAGTATAAATATTACGATATATAATATTGTTATTATTTAAATTAACTAAACAAAATCTTAGTAATGTTTAATAACAACAGTTTTCTCAATTACTCACAAACATCCTTACCAATTATATAAAGGATTAATGAAAAATATCGCAGTATTATCCAAAGTAGATTTTTTAATTTGTTTTATGGTTTACGGCAATCAGTAAATTTTATTTTAAAACCTTATTGCTTATTACCAGCTGATGCGATTTTTATGATAATCAGTTTTCGGCTGTTACAGAGTTACCATGTTTTTAGTAAGGCTAATAATGTTTACCTTCAATGTAAAAAAAATATTTTCATAGTGGTTTGATAATAAAATTCAAGGAATTATTTTGGTCAACATCTGCTTATTTAATTTTCTATCCTTTAACATGAGAACATAAAAGTATTTACCAGAAATAAGCCTAATTGGATCAAATAATATAGTTAAAATTCAATCATTTGGATCAAATGAATGTCGTATTTAATTTATTTTTTATTCAGTCGTTATGAAATTGATGTCATTGCTTTTCTCTTCGAATTATTATTATATGCACAACTGTTATGCCTTTTCAAATTTTTTGTTTAGCCAATGGTTTAATGTTAATTTTTAAATGGTTTTAGTTAAAATCTTAAAAAAAACCGTTACAGAAAGTTCCGGGACACCCCGTATGTATAAATAAATAAAATTGGCCACTGATCGTACGTATACAAAGAAGAGCTCATCATTTACACTTTATTGTAATGGCTCATTCTACTATGTAACTTAAGATAAACATTATAATTTAATTGTTATGTAGCTATTATAATCCATTTGTTATTTATGTCGTTATACAATATATCAAACGCCAAAAAGGAATGAGTTGTAGAACAAGTAACTATATCAGGGATTGCAACATCTATTACAAGAGTGTGTCTTTCAGTTTGTCTGTCTTCTGTCTACTCGAATCTCGAGAACGAAGCAAAGGTTTAAGTTTTTCATGAAGGATAATTTATATTCAGGCAATATCGAGTTTGATGATAATACATGTCATTCCTTGGGATTTAGCTGAGCTTTGGCAGGATTTTTTTGTCTGCCGGAGGGGATGTAAATATTTATTTGCTTTATATTGTCAGCCCACCTGTCTGCAGGACGACTCAACATGGATATTAGATGTGTATTTAAATTTCACATTAAACCTCAGTAAGTCATATTATGCAACACTTTGTCTTAGCGTACTACTGCCTTGAATCTTATGCAATGTAAAATTTCAAATAATACCTAAGGCAAACTTTAGTGCTAGTTTAAGCTTATATCAGATCAATTACAAATATAGGTAAATGTTACATTTATAATGGTTAGATCAGGATAGAGTCATATTGTGTGTTCATAGAAAATATATTTTCCTAAATTGAATGGGAAAATTATAGAAAATAGAAAATTATTTTTATCTATTATTAGCGTATCCACTATTATATGTTGAAGTATGTTATGAAGCTAATTTGGTATTCTACACAAGTGTAAATACCAACTTTAGCACTGCTATTAAAACACTTTACTCTAAGTATACACCTTTAAAGCAGTACTTAGTATTATGAGCATGTAACGCTGGTTTTAATGATTTTGAATATCTAAATATTTTGGAATAACCCTGAGATAAAATCTCTCGATAATAGAAAGAGTTTTTATTTACTGACATTACTTCAGCTCGACTAAGACTTTATTGACCTCATCTATCTGATTGCCTTACAGAACATTCCAGACCTTGAAATTCTCTTGTAAAGATATTCTCTTGTAACATTCCGTCAGTTATTTTAGTTGAGTAAAATAAAAGGATAACTTCGTCTTTGAAATTTCGTTTTTTTATTACGATAAAGCAGTACTGTACTATTATTAAATATTTTGAAGTTTTATATTTAATAAGTTATATATTATCTCGCAATCTGATTACTAAAACTACTGTCAAATTTTTACATCATGTGTTTCTTTTAAATAGACATTATTTTCAATAATTATTCCCTGAGCGAAAGCAAAGCCTATTACTAGAGATACAACACTAAAATACAACTGACAATTGTCAGGACCAGTCAGAGGCTAGCGCCTGCAAGAAGCCTAGCTTTGTCAAAGTCCGGGACTTACCAGAGACCGAAAAGTCCTACAGGCTGAGACTCCCACAGGCCGAGAAATACGAGAGGTCGAGACCTAATAGAGTTACAAAGGGGATAGTAGTTACAAAAATCTGGAATGTGCCAGAGGTGGAAGTTCCTATAGGCTGAGTGGTTCCAGAGGCTGGTAGCTGTCAGAATTTGCCAGAATCTGGAAAAGTCCAAAAACTGATACCAGCCAAGGACTTGCCAAATTTGAACTGTCTTAATTTGAGAGCTAATAGAGAAGTTAAGGTCGAGATATTTGTGGGTTCGGTAGCTTCAGGATACCTACAGTTGTTAGAGGCCTGGAACTCCAAGAGTTTTAAGGCAAGATGGAATCTGGAATTAGAATGCTAAGTACAACCAGACAAATCGGGAGTCCCTAAAGACCGGAAGGTACAGCAGGACAGGAGCCCCCAAATTTTAATAGCTGTCACAGCATGGCAGCTTCCAGAAGCCGGGAACTCCTAGTGTATGAAAGCTATGAGTAACCAAAAGCTCCTATATACCGAATGCTTCCAAAGTCTCCACATGTCCCATATCTGGAGGCTGAGAAATATCAAAGTTTGAAATTCATAGAGACACTAATTTACTATTTTGTGGCTTTTACTGAACCAGATGGTTCTTACTGGTGCTTACTGTGTAACTTGGTATAAATGATATTATTAAAAAAGTTCTTTATTTTAAATCGTCTTTTACAGCCTATATTTTCTCAGATTAGAATTATGCTTTTGTATTTAAGCTCTAAAAGAATGACATTCGAATAATAATAAACAAGAATTTCATTTTACTGACCGGCCTTATACTTTAGACGATACTGTACAAGTCACTAAATGTTAACACGAGTATTTTTCTGTATTTTTTATATGTGCCCTGACTAGGTGGCAAGACGTACAGGGCTATTTCATAAGACGCAGAGACAACTTACGGACTGGGAGATACAGAGTGGTAGTGTTTGAGCACGTGCCCTCTCAGGCCGGTGTCCACTTTGTTACCAGATTGACAAATTCTATAAAACACTCTTGGACGCAAAAAGTGTTTCATAGGAATATTTGAAATAACTTCAACTTACCTGTCAGATGATAGCGTAAATTTCACTGCTAAGACAAGAAAAATACGTTGGTGGAACGGTATTGGACTTCAAGACCTATGTTTGTTCTGAAATCTGGTAGTCTACTCAGTAACAATTTCTTACTAGTCTGAAAGATAATTAGGAATATATCATTAGCAGATAGGTAAGCCTCTGTTATAAACCATGATCTAATTGGATCTGGTGCAATGAAACGAAATTTGGTGTAGTTTGGGTATTCGAAAGCCCGTCTGTTCAAAACCTGAAGTTTTCGGGTTGATACGGGTAAAATAAATGGAATTGGCAATGGTTTTCAAGAAGCGTTAATTTACTAAAATCATAATACAGAATTTTAGCCCCTTCAATGCAACCGATTTTCGAAATTAGGAGTAAGATATGTGAATGATATGAATCTCGTGGCCCCTGTAGCTGTGTTCTAGAAGTACGAATATATTCCTTAACCAAATGTATATGGTTTTGCGGGAAACACTGTACGTATTTACTACATGCAGTTGAAACTTCATCCGTTTTGTATAAACACCTAATTTCCCATCAAATTGTTTTTTACAAAAAAAATCACAATTATTATCATATCACAGAACCCCCTAGAACAAACCCAAAGTTATAAACACAAATGTATATTCTTAAAAAGGTGTTACAACAGTTCTCGGAATTATCAACTTAGTTATAATTATTATTTAATTTTATCATGGAGATTATAATAAACTAAGTCGGCTTGGAATTAGTTTTAACTCCAGCTTTTTCAAAAAGTTTGTAGTAATCAATTTTATCTTTTTTGTTAAAGAACGTGTTGTACGCTTTTGTTGCTCACTCAACAAAATTATCACACGATATAACTAAAGGCGAGATTAACTCTACAGTTCGCAACTTGTTACTCTGCAGGCAACTTTCGGATAGTTAACTGAAACTCTGATACTTTTACCGAAAGTTTCTTCCTCGCCTGAACTCGCTTGTTCCTTAATGGTTTCATCACTTTATAATCGAGCGGCGTGCATCACTCTGACACGAGACAAGTTGTGTGCAAAGTTGGTCTGACGATGTGCTGCCACTATCTATACACGACACATCGAATCCGGTAAACTTAGTATAACGTCGACACTGTCTCGTTGTCTATAGAACTACTATACAATATCCTAGTTAGTATTTTGGTGATTCAAATTTTGATTACACATAGTATACCTAGCTGCATTTGCCTACACACTGGGTATAAATCTATAATTTACTCAAGATCTATACAGAGCCGGTGTCCACGTAGTCTAGTCTAAGGAGTACAAATTTGGAATTTTGTTACAGATAAAACATCATATGAGCGTAGATTTTGGCTGTGTTGTTGCTACGCTTCTTGCATCAGCCTGCAAACACAATGCCCGGGGTAGCTCTTCACCACTTCCTACCCAATTTCAAACGGCTGTATAAACCTTCATGTAAGTGTTAGAAAGGTTTTAATATTTCAAATAGACATAAATTATTATAATTAGTAAGTTGTTTACTTGAATACTCTGCAGACCATTCATTATTCAAAAAAGAAAAAATAACTACGTTTCGAGATCTGCAATCCGAGCTCTTCATCATGTGGATAACGTGGCATAATTACAATCTATATTTTATATCTCGAAACATAGATTTAGTAATTTTTCGTATCACTAAAATATGTGTTTGAAAAAATATTGTTACCGATCTGCCATCGTCAAAATAACTTAACAAAGTCATTATTAACATTATTGGCTGAGCTTTATCAAAGCCTATAAGTGAAGAGGCTGGAAAAATATACTTATGTCTGTTTGTCGGTCAGCCCTTCTGTTGGTTTGCTCACACACTGACCTATATAGACTTTAAATGTTGCATTAAACTTGATTTCTTCAAGGACAACATTGAGTTCTATGGTGCATGTGGAGCCAAGGAATTTGGCTTAGCGTCGTTGAAGATTATCACTCAGTAGGGTGACACAATTCCTCTATTGTTTCCGGGTGATTTAAAAATTGTTTTTTTCATATGATTGTATGTATCTAAATAAATATCCAAACAAATTCTATAATGAATAACCAGTTGTTAGGTAATTAACTTTTTTTTAATGTAGTGACTGAATCTTAAATAAACGTAGGTAGAAAAACAGAGTTTTTCAAGTACTCATGAAAGATTTCCATAAAAAACCTAAATCCGTTAACTAAAAATGTAAGGAATACTGTTTTTATTATTTGTACAAAGGAGGAAAACAAAACATCGGAAGGATATGCATGAGCTTTTGGTACGTCATAATAATACATAAAATATATAAATCCCTTGCGTCCACTAAAATCTATTTCTACTATTGTATAAAACTAGAATATAAAATGTATAGCTTAATTTAAAAAAAATACCTTTTGGAGTTAATTTATTTTAAATTTCGTCCTTCTTCCTACAAAACTTATTTACGTGAAATTATCCATGGGGTTTCTCTTAAAAATAATACAGTGTTATGAGTTTGATCATTACCAGTAACAACAGATTAAAGGCAAAAGCTTATTTGCTTTGAAAAAACTTTTGAATAAAAGAAATTGCAGTGTCTCAAAATAATAAATACTATATTTGGTTATTTCATTGCCACACACTTACACTTTCGTTTTAATTCCATCGAGTTAATTCCCGATTTACTTCCTAATACTTCAATGTTTTGTGTTTTAAAACAGAAAAAATCTGTTTTTGGATAGTATAGTGCTAGTTTATATTAATTTTATTTTATTCATATTTAAATGTTACTCAATAATTACTAAGCAACAACTAGGCACGTGAATTGGGTTAAATAACTTGCTATTCGCATTTTAACGTGGTTCTCATTTGGGTTCCATAAACATTCACTTGGCTTATATGAAAACAAATTTAAATCTGAATTTAATTTTAAAATACGAACGTGGGCCATTTAATCACATTATAATTGTAGTACGCATTAAACGTTTTATAATTAACTTTTAGTGAGAGATTATGTTTACAGAAGGGAGAACACACTACTTTTTAAGCTGCTATTTTAAATTTAGACCAAACCATATCAGGGTATTTAAAGAATAAACAGTTTCTTCATCGGCTGAAAAGTAATACGAACTGTTTATTTTAATTCTATTGATAAATTTCAAAAACGAACGGAATAAAATTATAATTTGAATGAAATGAAAATTACTTTATTTTAAAGCGGAGTTGGGGATGTTTCAGCTCTCGCTTCCACTCGACCTCGAATAAATTACAGTTAAATTAAAGGTCCGAGTCACATTTTAAAATACACTTTTTAAATATTAATTACATTGATAATCTTCAGGTGCTGTCTCTTAAATATTTTCCAGAAGAAACTTTTAGAGAAATATATGTCGTTATTAAATGTTAGGGTCTACACGAAGGTCTCTAACATTGTCTGCAGGGTTTTAGCATGAAATAGCTGATCTTTTATCTAATCATTTTATTCATTTATAACTGAATACTATCTACGTTTGAACTGTACTGCAACTAACATCCCATACTAACAGTACGTTTGGAACAAACCTTTGCTTTCTATCAGTTATATTCTTGTACTATATTTTCTCTTTAAAATGGAAGATTGCAAATAATTACTAGAATAATAAAGGCAGTTTTATAAAAAAACATGAGTTTATTAATGAAATATAAAGAGAAAAGACCAAATAAAATCATACCGTTACAGATTATGAAGAAAAGGATAATAGTGGTATTTTAAATCCAAAGAACAATGTAAAGGACACCACACTACTTGTTACGTAACAGGGATCGCTGAGGTTGTACGCAATGTTTCAAGTCTATAGCCACATACGTGTCACAGTACCACATGTTACAATTTTATATGATAATACTCAATTTTTAAAAATTTGTTTGCTGCAGTATTTCTCATTGCTTTCAGGGTAGCTCATACAAACAAGGTATAAATGTTTGCTAACGCCAAGCCAAATCCTATGATATGATATAAACCATCACCAAACTCAATTTTGCTTATATAGAAATTAAGCACCATGCAGAATTTCAAGAATATAGACAATGAGGTTCTCGAGATATCATGTGAAAATACAGACAGAACTGAATCTTTATATAACTTAGAATTATAGGCTTCGCTAACGCTCAGCCAACTAAGCCGCTAATCAAAACCAAGTTTTAAGTGATGTTTCTCACATCAAACTTTTGTACTGACCTTTACAGGGTTAATAACACCTCACCTAAAAGTAAATTAACGAAAAGATTAATTCGATACAAGTTGCGCACGGCTGAGTGTCAATTTCACGCTAATTTCTCTCCCCGCCCCCGTTCCCACCGAGATTAGTAAAATCATCGGGTATATAAATCACGGGCTAATTAAGACATTGAGAAAGGGACCACCGTGAACAGTATTTACATGGGTTGGGAGGTGATGTACAGCAGGTGCTACGGAAGGTGAAACGTACAATGTATCTATGTAATTAAACAGTTACGGGTTGCTATGGTGACCCCGGAAACCCTAGCGCTTCTCGTGGGGTGGTGGGTGGCTCAACTACACGCCCACCTTCGCCTACACCCTTGTAACATTAAACAGTATTCAATTATTCATTGTTTATACATCTTTCCTCATATACTGATTTAGTATGCATGGCAGATGTTTAATCGCTTTAATGCATGCATGACATAACGAAATGCAACAAATGTCCTATTTTAACCGGAAAGTAAATTCTTTCATGTAACACCACAGTATTTAAAAACAGGGCAACCTGTGTAAATCAAGTTATTAACGTTTTGCTGTTATTACGCTAATTCTATCGATATGGGGAATTTTATTAGTTAATTGAATTAAAATAGTTTACCGTTTATAAAGAACTTACATTTCTTTAATTTAATTTCTTTTATTAGTTTAAATTTTCAACATATTCTTTCAAATATCACTTATATTTTCCAAATATAAATTCTGTCATGGGAAACATTGCCTTACTTGCCATTTACTCATTAAAATAATATGAATAATGTCACTGAGTTTAACATATCACATCATATTACAACTCCATGTGTAGAAATCATTAAAAATTATATACACGTATATTTTGGAGACACACTATGACTATTAATTTTAATGTTATTATTCTTCTCATTCCTTAATAAGCTACAACGTAACAATATTCGTACAACTTCATTCAATGTTAAACAATATTTTCTTGTAGTTCCGTTGCAGAGTACACGACAAATGGAAATTCCCTGACAACTAATACTACTAATATGCAATTAGTATCTCCCTATTAAGTGTCCCAAAAAAGTGTTTAATATCGTAATATAATTAAACAATTCTTTTTCAGTTTATTGAACACTGAAAATAGCTGATTAAAACTTTTAACTAAATTAGTATATTATACTTTAAAAAGAAATGATTTTTGAAGTCTTGTTATTTTTAATAAAATGATAACTTTTTAGGAATAAACGTAGACTTGTTGCCCATATTAGATTACATTGATCAAAGACCATTGCCTACATTACCAATCACCTTAAAATATTTTAAATTTTAAAGTAAACTATCTGGATTTCCTAAATGAAAGATAGTTGTTGAAGGTAGGAGTACGCTACACAAACTTTCGTTTCAGACATGCTTCACTAAGGTTGCAGGCGAAATTTCAAGCCTATGTATAGCTCATTTCATTTTCATGATGTCCTGCGATCAGATACAAAGACTAAAAGTCATACAAAAAGAAAATCCCTTTGACAGAAAAGCTAATTGTGACAGGCTTCAATGACGCTCAGCCAAATTCTTTGGTTAGATATAAACCGCCATATAACTTATTCTTTCTATGTAAAAATTAAGTTTCATGCACGATTTTAAAAAAGGCAGGTGATCTTTATCGAGGAATCTTGCCGTATGATACGTTCAAATTTTTTACGCATTACGTTAGGTTTCATAGCAGCTTAAAAGTAAAAGTTCCTATGAGATAGGGAGGGTAGTACAATGCAAGGATGCGCCAAACCTGATCTTCTCAACATCTTTTTACATTTACTTTACCTCCATTATTTTTTTCTTCTTGTTACAAAAATAATGTGATTTCTCACCTGTTAAAACCTCGTATGGGTGTACTGAGTTTGTTTACCAAATTGCGGATATTATCCTTACTCAGAACCGACAAAAGGATCATGGAGTTTTATTGAACAGGGTTTATGCTGAGACTACACATAAACGTATCGTGTGGGGCCAATGACATGTCTTGATAAAACACTACTACAGATATATTTTGAAACCATTCACCATATTAACTTATATTTAATAGTGGAGTTTTGTCCATTTCACTAAAAATCTGCAAAGTTAATCCGTATTTTTAATAAGATGATTCATGCTTCGCAGAAATTATTACACCATATAAATACAGTTCTGAGTAAACTAAGTCACAATCTCTTTCTTGATAGACTCATGAGTAATTTTGATCGATTCTACGATCCTAGCTCAGTGTTATACATGTTCTGACAAAATAATAATAAATTACATTTTCCGACAATTAATGCGCTTGGCGAAAACTGTTGTGGGGGGCACGGAGGCTTGAACTAACTTTTTTGTTTCTCGACTTTACCAAATCTTTCGACTGTTTGCATTTTGAGACTCTGCTTTTGGTTTCTAGTCTTTCTAGGAATCAAAGGGTGACGATAGAAGACATAATATCAATAGGTACCTCACGGTGTCCCTTAAGGTGTATCCTTAGCCCTTAATTGTTTATTACATATAATAATCTAAGGAGGTTAGTTCCAAATATGAGAAAGCAAAACAATATGTATAAGACCTAAAAATAAAAATCAAAATCAAGAATAATTTAGAAAGCAAGTGGTATGTACATCTTAGATGTTGTTTTTTTACATTTTATTGTTTTTTTACTTTTTACATGAGTGAAGTTAAATTATTTTCATGACTTATATGCAGTAATGTTTATTTTATGCATGTACAATAATCAGATTTAATTTCGCGTTGTTTTAACCTAAAATACATAATAACAAAATACATAAAGTACAACATATTAAATAGTCATAACCTGTTACATTGAATATTGTTTGGAATTATACTATAAATTTTTAATGTTGACCTGAAGAACAGACAACATAGTTTTAGATTTTAATTCAAATAATTAATGTTCTGTACATTATTTAATGTAGTTAAATGGACGCGTTAATACTCTAAGATGCCTGAAGTCATTAATTCATCATTACAGGAGTGTTCACAAAAATTAAATTTAAAGAAGTTAACATAGCATTTAAAACAATTGTTATTAGAACATTTTGTAAATGTGTTAATGGGTTGTTTAATTACCTACGTTCTACGTTAAAAACCAAACAGACTTCTCTTAATTAAGTGTTTTGGTTTGAAGAAACCGCGTGGTGCATTCTGATCGGAAACCTTCAGAGACATCTTCATAAGTTACCGTATCGTACAGAAGGGCAGGAAAGGAAGTTGATTAAAATCTTTCCACTATTTACATATTCAAGAAAACCGATCCAGACGTCCGACCCGGACAATTAGATTGTTCCTGGGAGAGGAGGACAGCCGACCACCCATCAGGTTCTGAACCCTCTCGATAGCGATCACGGAGTGTCGATCACGGTGCGTCGATCACGGGTCACCTGGAATGTGAATGGTTATTTATGGTTCTCTCAGTTCATCAATTGTAGCAGAAGGTGAGGGAGGCAGCAAGGGTTGAGCGCACGAGCTAGGAACGCTAATCGTCTTCTCTGGTATAAGAAATACGGACAAATATTTGGTTTCATTGAGGGCTATGGGCTATTTTTTTTTCTTTGAGTTATTGTAAATTTCAAAAACTTTAACCCGCATTTATTTTGAACATATAGTTTACATTACTTTGAATTCATTACATGAAAAAATGGTCCAATACCATTTTGATTGAAGACTTTGAGAAGACTGAAAAAGACTTTAAGATCGTACTGATCCTCCAGTATCGAAAGTAAACTATTCACATAAATTTACAGCCAGAGGTGGAGTCACATGCCTTGTTTCCTTTCTAATCAAATCGCATCAAGGAATGGTGGAAAGGGTCGATTCAATGCGAAAGTTAGTTTAGGTTTTCAGCTTACACCCAATGCAGAATCTGAGATCTGACACTGTCACAGAGTTAAATCCTGTAGCCTGAAGAGATCCAAAAAAGACGGTAACGTAGACTTTCAAAAAGATCCCTTTGTCTCTTTTAGAAAACAGAGACACCTACACTACTAAATATTTGCCTAGTTTAGCCACCAACCATCGTTTAACACGTCGTTTACACAGATGTTTAAACATTTTTTAAATCAATATTTCCCTACAAAGACGAATGGTCTATGTATAAGAAACAGTTCACACCAGTTATTTAAAAAGTATAAGGCTATCAGATTTAATACACTGATTAAAACCGAAAAGCACACTAAGATGGATAGCGGGCCTTCAAACTTAGTAAAAGGAATATTTTAAAAATAATTTAATACGCACTATAGCAAAAAATTTAAAAATGGTTTTATAATTATCAGGACGTTATTTATAAAATGACCAAACATGTAGTGAATTTATCAGCTTCATACTTACTATGATTTTTGCTCTTTAGTTTTAAGTATAGAATAAGTCTTTAGTTGTTGATGCTGACTACCGCATTGAAATGCTTTTTTTTATTGTTTTAATAAATGGATTGTCCGTTGACGAATAAATAAATAAATTGTTATATTAGTAAATCTTAAGTATAACCATACATTACATCATTTTATACTACTCTATGATGATTATATTTTGTTAGCAATAACCAAATTTCAAGCATTTTTCGCACATTGTTTTTCAATGCTGAAAAATTCATTGACTCTCCAATTTCTAATCTGATTTTTTCCAGGTGGAGAATATACCTAAAACATATATACAATCTACATTAAGGTTATACAAACACTTCAGTTCTGTGACATGTATATATTCACACAAAAATGCCCACTATCTTTAAAACATGGAAATGTTGTGATTCCTGATCGCAATGAATCTAAATTTTCATTCGTAAATTTGTGTTCGATATCCATATCTAGAAACGAATTGTTATTTCTTTGATTGAAGTTTGCTTTTTACAATGGAAGTATTGTGAAAGAAACAGGAATTTACCAGACATTTTCCGTCGTTTAGTGATAAAATACAATCAGTAAAACTTCTTACAGATACTAGTAGAAGATCTGCAATCTGACATCTTCTTCAGGTGAATGATTAAACTAATGCATGACAGCAATCTAGGTTAAAGTAAACAAAATATGCCAGAGTGTTGTGACACACATAAGACAGGAACTACAACAGCCATGTTGTGTGTCAGTTACATGCACACTAACTATACAACGTGCACTTTGTAAAAACTTAGACACTAATTATTACAACAGAACTACAGAATACAGGTCACAATAGGTCTGCACTCATCAACCAACTAAATAGAACTGAACAGAAGCCAAAAGTAATGGCGATCGTCACGACAGAAAACAGTCAGGTATTATTACTGCGATTGTATTAAAAAACAATGGGGCATATTTGTACATATCCTGATATCATCAATCATTTCATTTTAATAAAAAAACTTTAACCAAAGGAACAGATTGTAAAGCTTAGGTGGCTACAAAGCTTAAATAATAACTATCACCCTTAGTTATTATGGATCACTCTGTTCTAAATGGGAAAATTACTTGGTCAGAATCTTGTGGAAAACGGACAATCAGACAAAAGAAACTTTCCTAGCCCACAGACATACTGTAGAGATATTTTGCCAGCCTCATATAGATAGGCTTGAGTGACTCTCAGCCATTAAATTATAGTACACCGTCCCCGAAAACAAACTTGACTATGTAAGTCATGTAAGTAATGTAAGTTCCATGCAAAATTTAAAATATACAGATGAAATCATTCTCGATGTATCTTTCGGATAGTTAGGCTACCCCAACATCAGCCAAACCACCTAGAGAGCTGCACCATCTTAAAAATTATGTTTAAGTCAAAATTCCATTGCAAATTTTCCAGAGTAGCTAAATATAGTAGAAATATCCTGCAGATACAGACAGATAGAATAAGGATTTTTCAAGCCGCTTTAGTGATAAAAAATTATCCAAATTTCCAAGCCTATAACACAATTAGTTTTCAAGGTATGCTGTGGAAAGTTACGCTTCGCTGACTCTAACCCAACTCCCAAGGGAAGACATCTACCATCATCGAACTCTATATTTTTTGAATAAAATTGAACATAGTATTTCATACAAAATTTCAAGTCTAGGTAAGTTACAGGCGAAAGAGAACTGTTGGTAGCCCCTTGAGTGATATGCTTTGCTGAAGCTCAGCCAATAAAAATTAAGGCTGATAATGGCATCAAAATTCAATATCAAGGTAAATAATACAATGTACTAAATCAATCATCACATATCTTCGAGTATTCTATTAAACACGCGTTGTTAATTAGTGTAATAGGATTATTTACTGCTGAAGTGTTCTTATGATTAATTAATTAAAGCTATAACATAAACAAATTTCTTATGTACAATAACCGTATACTGTAATTACTCAATGCCATTCACCGTATTACACTATAAACGTTCTATATGCCACTACAACGTAATATTCGACAGTTTATTTCCATCCTGGGAGTCCAAAAGTCTGTAAACAACTTAGAACTCAGCACGCTCCTGAGATCCATAAAGAGAACTAGACCGTGATTATGTAAACAATAATAAGGACAACGAAGACATTACGTTATCGAGTCAGTTATTAATGCTGTAATAACCCAGACCCAAACTCCGAGCCAATCCTGAAGCAGCGACCTACATAGCTTGTATTGCCTCTTAGTAGAACTTCAGCTTGTGGAGTAATGATATCGATTATTGCCACAAGTCTCGGAGCAAACTTATGAGTACATGGCATATGTCTCGTCGATGTCAAGTTTACAAATGGCATTTGCCATCAAGCGAGGAAGTTGTGTTGAAGACCGTGTATCTTGCTGGAATTATCCTGTCACACATTTGCTTCTGAATATGTGGAACACTTATGTGAAATAGGTTTAGTACGAAAACATGTGTTATAAAAATGGTTTTAAGACTGCTAATAAAATTTAAATCATTAATTTCATTTATGACACTAATTGCTTATTCTCTTCATGTTGGCCTACGACTGTGTAATTTACAATGACTTTAGAATGTATAGATGTCACATTCCTCGCTTTATAATATATAAACGGAAGTCATACGTAACCTTGGTTTATTTATTTAGCACATACGGTTACATACACCATTTAAGTTCAGGATATAACATGCATTATGAAAATGGCAGTGATAACAAAGAAACATGCAAACATTGCTAATGTCACTTTCAGCTGAATCGCAATGAATAATTGTGAACAATGGTAGTGACATGCAATCAGTCCAACATGCTTTAGTGTGCATCAAAACTCTACTAACTACCTGCAATGATAATAACGAATAAGCTATCATGTTTGTCAGCAATATATCAGGTAATATGAAGTTGAATATGTACGTAAAATGTGATCAATATAACTTGACATAACACAAGTAAGGATGAGGTTAGAACAATAACAAATGGTAATAGGATCACCATAATATGCTAACAGGATAATCGACAAATACATAAAAATAAAAGAAAAAGTAAAGAATAATGAAAATGACAATATCAATCTAAACTTCAGATGTAAATATTGATTGAAAACGTGACAATGATGAACATAATAACACATACTTTAAATTATGAAATTATTCCTCACTGCTGCACCAAACTCCACTCTCAAACAATCACTGATCAACGAGTCTGTATGTGATGGAAAGGAAGAACTAAGTATAATCAGTTACTCGTGACGAAAGTGGATTATGGACATCTCCTGAAGACCAGAACACTGACATTGCTGAAGAAATCCAATCTCGAGGACGTGTCGTTCCTCAGTCTGATCATCTTCGGAAGAGGAGAGTGGGGTAGATAGTTTGTCCAATGGTGTCTCGTGATAAATAGGTCCCTAGATCTCGACGAGGAATTCGCAGCCGGATCAGCAAGATAAAAAATCGATCTCATGTATCCATTTAATAGTCTGTATAAAAAAGCAAAACGTCAGCTAGGCGAGCTCTCTGCAGTTTACGACTAATCTGCAAGTTTAAACTGAATATTATATTCAACTTGCCATTTCACGAATATTTCAAGTGGTGAGAGCCAATGAGCACATGAACACAAGGTGGGTTTTCTTGAAATTGGTAGAGGAATTTCGTGTAAGAAAGAAATCTATCTTCAACCGTGCTAGTTGCCGCGAATGTCAATAAGACAGGATATCAAAAGGGTTACAAGTATGAAACGCTTATTATTTCTGAAATACAAGTTTTTATTACATTGACACATTTAAAACCAACGGTCAAACACGTAAATAAACGTCTAATCGGTGTCAGCTTACATATACAGACCACCCTGTCCTGAGGTAGACGTGAGCTAACATCTAATTAAAGCAGAAAAAGGTAATATTGTAAAAATTCACAACAGATCATAGTTATGTTAGCAACGACAGTTGTCGAAAGGCGGTTTGGTCAAAGTTACTTGTACAACGGATCCCAAACGGATAACCGATCTCTTTGTGACAAAACACTTTTCACGAAGACTTGCGTTGAATTAAAATGGGAAAAAAGTCAAAATCTAGTTTGCGATAAGGAAATACCTTTTCCAGAATTGATACTCAAGTTTACCAAACCTCTTGTTTAGTGTCTTAACATCTTTCAAATACGATCTATACAGACCCTTAAATTGGCGACTTTTAGCCTCGTTATCTAATTATTTTTGTGTGGTAAAACTAGTATTGATGTGCATGGCTTAAGTGCTTCAAGCACTAAAATACATGATGTGAGAAAAAATTTCGTTTCATAATATCAACTCTTTCAAAGCAATACTATTTCAATCCGTACCAAAACTAATGTGTCTGACGCTAGACTTCTTTCAAAGAAAACGTTAGTGTATCAATTTTAAGAAAAAGCCATTTTTCTGTATACTGTTAATAGTTATTCTTTACTAGTAAAAGCACAATCTAATCTAAATGGAGATAGCAAACTGAAATTTCTTATATATACCGTTATATACCTCATTAGAGCTGGTTGATTCATATAGCTCACTAGCGCACCTTAATTTCGTTGATATAGTATACAATACCAGTCTAAGATTGTTGATATAGCACAATAGCATAACCGAAGTTAATTATTGTATACCTCATCAGTGTAGTGTACGTTCGTTGATATACACACTAGCGCAGCCGAAATTAGTTGTTATATACCTCATTATAGCTGGTTGATTCATATAGCTCACTAGCACAGCTTAAGTTCGTTGATATAGTATACAATACCAGTCTAAGTTTGTTGATATAGCACAATAGCATAACCGAAGTTATTTATTGTATACCTCATCAGTGTAGTGTACGTTCGTTGATATAGCACACTAGCGCAGCCGAAATTAGTTGTTATATTGTACCTCATTAGAGCTGGTTGATTGCTATAGCTCACTAGCGCCGCCTAGGTTCGTTGACAAGAATCGTTAACTAAAGGAGTCAGAAAAGGTAATATCTCACCCCCTTATCTTACAGTTTGATCAAATTTATTCTTGGTAAATATAACATTTTAGTAAAAAATTCTTAAACTTTATCTTACATTACATCTGTGTCTTAAAAGTGTTGGTGCTAATTCGTAATATCTTAGCGATAATATTTGTGTTTTAATTTAGCCTTTCTATTGTTTTAAATCAACTTATTTTAAAATTTCCTGCATTTAAAGACAAATTTGACTCCAAATTAATAATGTTTTTGTCTAGGTATTTTCACGGGAATAATTTGCAACTGTTTAAATAGCGTCAAAAATGACAAATATTACAGAAATAGTCCGTATTAGATACAGTATATCAGTTTAAAGCAATCGATGTGAAATTCACATTTAAATAATTATATTTAATCTACTTAATGGCATAAAAATAAACCGTTTATAATTTAGCTAAACGCAATTGGTATTAGGAAAAATTTAGACGTATTTATGGTACCAATGTTGTGGAAGTAATTATTTTCAACCTTACATAATGTGGATTTAAATTTAAACGAAGTCTTAGTGCAGCAGTTATGATGATCGATCGTCATGATGAACTATATTTGACTTATTGTTGATCCGATGAAACCCAGCCACTACAAAGTCAGTTTTAAAATATCAGACAGATAAATTAGAGAAAACAACTTGTTGAGCGAAAAAGTAATCCAATCTCATGGAAGTGACAAACATTCGTTTCAATCTCGCCTTTCTGTTGCGCCGAAATAATCCAGCGGCGGTTGACAAACTGGGTTCAAGCCGATGTGTCTTGTCGTTTATACAAGAGACTAAATAAATCCTGAGGAGAAAACACTGCCGAGACTCGTCTGAAAGGGGAAAACAAATCCTGGACAAAAGAGCGAGTGGTTCGCAGAAGTGCTCTAATAATAACAGAGTCATAATAAATTCATCAGCGCACCGCCTCGACACGCGGTGCCATGTCGGCGATTCGCGGTCTGTAAATAACGTTGTCAAGAGATTAGCGGGTACTAGTGGCGAGTCGCGCGTTGTGTTCTATCCGCCGCTAACTACCTCACTGCGGCCAATTGTCCCATTGACAAGCGGCGATTGTTGAATGGACTGCGGGTTTGTCAATGGAGACGTGAATCGTACCCAATTAGATACAGCAACACATGCAATTCATTCTTAGTAGACTTAAATTGAAATGTACATTTGTACGTGTGTTGGTTAAAACCAGTATGGAGTTACGCAAGGGAGTGCGATCAGCTCATTGATGTTTCTTGTTTTCATCAATTAATTCATTATGGTTTGCTTTGAACTCGTCACTTCTTCGTTCTTTATTTCTACTCACGCAAAAAATTCATCGCAATCTCAGATTTAGATAGAGATGCATTTCAATCTGCATAAAATTATTAATTAGGTAGTTAGTTAATTAGTGGAATGTACTGACCCAGGTCGAACTGTAATATGATCTGTGCAATAGATATAAACAAAATCTATCTTAAAAAGTTCTTACGCTCTATAAAGTATTTTAATATGTTTTATATATATATCATATTACATAATTTGATAAAATACTTATACATGGCATTAGAATCATTTAATTTTCAATGAAGCATTGATTTAAAAACAGTTTTTGCTGCACTGAGATTCGTACCCTGATCTCTATGTTTTAAGTGTTTTAATAATGCGTCCAAAACGATCAATAACAGCAGATTTTCTTGTATGGTTCGATAGTGTTGTGATATTTAGTTTAATTGCATTATGTCAGTATAATTCAATCGTTCCATTGGTTAGGTAACAGGTTTGTTAGTATTATTAGGTTAGTAGATGTGATCTCATTCATTAGCTGAGCGTTAGCAAAGCCTACGATATCACTCAGGAGGCTGGAAATTTCATTTCTGTCAGTCTGTCTCTCTGTCTGAGCATATGCATGTTTCCGCACGATATCTCGAAAAGGAACTAACCTCCATTCTTGACATTTGGCAGCTTCAATTTTGTACAGGCAAAATTAAATTCAAAGTTGGTGTGTGTAACTCCACGGGATTTTGCTGAGCGTTGGTGAACTTGGTTTTATACGTGACCATGATGGTAACGAGGAAATAACAGACTAAATCAATTTGTTAGAAAATTGTACAAACTTACATTTTGACATTTTATATAGTAGTTAATGTAGCAAATGTAACAAACATACTTGAAATATGCATGCAACCTCGGTACTTTTTAAATATATATAGAATATAAAGAAGTAGGCTATACCTTATTTCAATTATCAACAACAAGGTTGGCACTATTACGTTATTTCATGCTATTTCAACTGCTGTGCCCTGCTGACTAAGGGTTAACTTTATTCAAGTTCGACCGAGTTGTACAAGGCTTGTAATCGAGCCGACTTGAACTTTACAACAGAAACTAAGTGTTGTGTCAACCGCAAGTTAAGGGTGAGGCGAGTTGCTCGCTTACACTGTGGTGAGAAGCATTAATAAAGTTGTTACACATACACGTGCCGCCATTGCCTTGCCCCCACTTACAATGTAATGTGTCTTCAAGCTCAGCTAACTTCAACTTCCTACTTTAAGTGTTCTTGTTTAACTAGGCGTCAGCGAAAGCTCTTGTTTACAAGACTGACGTACCAACTTTTCATTAATATGGGAAGCAGCTATTTATCTTGTTTTACTCTGGGTCTCATAAAAGGTGTGGAAAATACCTCACTTTTAGTTACATGTAATCAATATTATATAATGTTTCTCATTACTTAAACAAGTTTCTACTAGTGTTTTTACATTTTGTAATAATAATATGGTAAAATGAATCGGTTTATTTTCTCCTAACACAAACAATTACCTTTGTGAAATAATCCCAGGAGATTTGTGCCTTAACATGCTATTGTAGTAATTAAACACGTTATTGGTTACATTGCGATACCAAGAACTAACTCACAAGGAACATAAGAAACACAAAATTGATTCAATAACTATGACATTTAAAACAATTGAAAACAATAAGTAACAAAAAAGACATAAAATAAAGATAATCTTTTCAGAAACGTTGGGTAAAATCAACGTAAACTTGTTTTCTTAACTCAAAGGGTTTCTAAGAGTACATTTTTAAAACTAGATATTTTCAGTTTACTTCTAAATAGCAAAAGCGAAAGCAATATGTCAACAGAACCCCAGAAAATGGTTGAAAAAATAAAATTATTATCTTAGATTCAGTCAATGAAGACAAATGCATACATGGAAGCTACTAAATTGCCTAAACGATAATTGCAGGCGAACACTGTTCGACGCCTCGGATACCACAATGATGTAATAATGCCTGACACGGTGTCGCATTTGACAACCATAATCACCTTTTTCGTATTTTAAAAACACATACCTCTATATTTTTGTATTATTTACAAACCTCATTTCTATATATATATAAAATGATATATTAAGAATAGTTTCAATCTAATACTAATGAAAAATTAATAAATACGTTTAAAAATTCAAATTAATAATGATTCTGATATCAGACAGTCCATTTTTTTTAATAACGCAAGAAGTCCTCAATCCTAAATATTTGAATTTGATTTTCTTATACATAAATACACTGTAATATAAGTATACATTATTGTACATACACTTATAGAATAGAATTTGTGTGTGTGTGTGTGTGTGTGTGTGTGTGTGTGTGTGTGTGTGTGTGTGTGTGTGTGTGTGTGTGTGTGTGTGTGTGTGTGTGTGTGTGTGTGTGTGTGTGTGTGTAGTTCTTATATATTATATTATATTACCTATATAGAATTATTGTTCATTTCCCTTCCTTGAGTAATTCTCTTTGTCAGTATGTGTATGTTTTCTTATACAGTCAAAAACGTTTTAGGCCAATGAGAGCATATTTAGTAAAAATTGGGAAATAAATAGATGATTTACATGAAGGTTGACGGGTGTTTGACACAAAAACACGAAAGAACTATTGGGGCTTGGTGGTCACTTAAGTTAACGCCCCCATGAGCCGAAAGCAAATTTGTATTGTACAATAAAATAGAAATAATAATAATATATATCATGTTGTATTTTTTTTCGAGACATCGGCTGAGAAATTGTTTTTAAGAATTAAAAGAAGATTAGTAGAAATAGTTTTAGTAAAAGTTGGCTGTTTTCTAGATGTATAAAATTATGGAACAATATTTTTTTTTCACAAATCACATTTTTTTGCTTGACTCACTAAACTTTTAGGTATGTACAGTTATTAGTTACTGTTACGTTAGTTCTATCACTGTCAGTCAGAGAGATAAAGTTACTGAAAGAATATTTAATTTCAGGCAATTTCAAGCGTGTCAAGATAACACACTTGACCCGAAAAAGTACCGTTTCTTTTGATACTCTCCCATTTTGGCAAAACTGTGGCTACTGCCGATTATTTCTTAGAAGAAATGTCTATCTCGATTTCTCATTGATCTCTCTCGGCTCCTGAATTATAATTTTAAAATTACAGCTTTAACAATAAAAAGCACACGTGCTTAAAAACGTTTATGATTTTTTATTGGTTCTACACACTTTATCACTTGGTACTTAAAGATTTTTGAAAAAAAAGTACACTACATTAGGATGTGCGGGTGGCACTATTGTTTTAAACCCGAATTTTAAGCTACTTATTCGGGAATGTTTCCTGATTCTCCAAACATCTTATTACATCTAGGTGTAGTGAAACTTCTTTATTCGGCTAAGGATACAAAATCCATTTAATTTAAATATTGAATCCGAGAAGAAATTACATGAACACGCATTTTTATTCATACATATCTTATTTAAGTTATTTAGTAACAATCAAGTATAGTTTTAAGGCAAATCTCTACAGATGTTAGTAATATATTATGTTATATAATGAGTATCTTTGATTATTCGATTGTTAAACGTCAAGTATAGAAATACAAATAATTAATTAAAAGTAGTGAACGTAATTAACTACTATGGAAATAAATGTACTTTTCATGCATTTCAAAGTGTTTAAAAACAGGGTTTCCTGTTTCCAATTACACGTAAAAGTTAATGGTCAGCATATTAATTTCACGAACACGTTTTAATTAATTATGCAAATAGAATCAATATCAAAAATAAAACAACTTAAACTACCTTCCATTACGAAATGCACGACACAACAGAAACATATTGATGTTAAACTCATTCAATATAATGTTTACAAATTCCTTACAGAGTTCTTTAGTAAAGATAGTTCCAGAAACCAATCAATGGGTTCAAAGGACGCTATTACGAACAAAACTCTACTGAGAGCTGTGCGAGTGCAAGTTCCACATCTTGTTACCTGCCCTCATTGAAAGACTATACAAATCGGTCGTTGGTTTCACAAATTAAAGGGCATCATTAAATATTAGGAACATCGTAGAATATTTATGAAAACTAACTCTATTTTCGAACTAAAAAAGGAAAATGTTCTTTTTCAACTCCGATTGCTCCTCCTCATAGAAAGAATACATAAATAGTTTATTCACTTCACGAATTTAAGAACACCATAGAGTATTAAGGACTTTTTAGAACGTTTTTGCGGAACCACTTGTGTGTTACTTCATTTTTTCAAACTAAATAAATTATTTTCTGTAAAGTCTAAGATAAGTGCAGTAACTAAGCGGACTCGAAGAGGGAAGAAACGCTTTAATCATAGCACTTGATCAAATTCGTTTTATCCTTCGGCATCATCCGGTTATGTTTACACGTAGCGCAATTGATTTCGATTCCAGTCGTCTGCTTTCCCGCCGTGTATTTTTAGAGGATCACGACCATCCCAACTCATAACTGTTAGGCCGTTGGCCGGTCGCCACGGACACTTGTCACTCAGTCACTCAGGGCTCTCTCGTTCGCTCTATTGTCGGTTATTTCAGGGTCCTCGACTGGCCGGAGGTAAGGGAGGCGCCTGCTATGGTGGGGGGCGGAACACTCCTGTGTCAGTCAGTCGGTGTGTGAATGCGCGTGCGTGCGGTGGTTCCCAGTAAACATGCGCTGCAGTTGGACGCGCGCAGTGTAAATGCGAGTGTCGATTCTGGATCGAAGTGTTAGTGAATGTGGATTTACCGCTTGTTGTCATTTGGCAAGGTACGTATTTCTTAATAAAAAATGTTCCACGTAAAATTTACATGTAAATAATCCAGATTAAGTGTTTTTGAAAAGCCACGAGGTGCATAATGTTACTATTTATTGCGTAATGTGGTGATGAGGCTTTCAAACAAGCGTAACAGGCCGGAAAATCGCAGGGAAACTAAAACATTTTCCAAATTACGTAGCTACAAATTTTAGATTACTACAGGAATCGATATTATAGGCTTTTTACGCACTACTATTGTTGAAGTCTGCGAGATTGAAAGTATCTACAAACTTATAAAATGTGCTCCATACCCAACAACTAGAGAAAAACGTTATTTATTACTCATTATTATTTTGTCATAGAAAATTTTATTTTTTTAATTAGTATTGTCTGTAAGTTACAATCGGCGATCTCACAATTTTTTGTGAAGAAAAATTGTATCACAACCCCTCACAAGTTTTATTTACTAGCATATAACAATATTAATATTGTATAAAATACTTCAAGAAAGCATTTCCTAACTTTTACGTGATAATAATTTTAACTTTGGCTTATTCGAAGCAACGTTTAACGTAACCTACAACAACACTCTATTGAATTCAATTGAAAAAATTCCACGATCTCATATACACGTTTTAACAGTTACACAATACATTTTTAGTAATGTTTTTTACGTTTCCAATAATTTTCTATTTATTACCCCAACACTTCATGTTAACTGAAACTGACAAATAGGACTAGCTCATAGAGTTAGTTGCACCAGTGGAGGAACTGCCAGTGTGAACTTTGAACAGCTCTTGAACAGTCGATTTATGTACCACCCGACCAAACACAACTTAAGTACTAGTTGGAGCAGAAACAACTTAACTTGGAGGAATCCAAATTTCACGCGTCGTCAAACTTTCGCCTTAATTGAATCGTGTTCAACTCATGAACCGTTCACGTGAACATCTTGTCTTTGATTCTGAGGAAATTGTTTGTTAGTATATTAGAGCTGACAACCAATATAAAACAAAAAACTTTAATAAGCACTCAAGCAAATGTTTCTATTTCAATCACATTTATGACACATCGTAATGCTATTTATATATTTTTATTGCAGGTACTTTATATTTCGGCTTGGGACCATGACAGTCTCTTCAATTAGATGAATGCCGGCAGTATCGTTTTTTTTAATGAGATTTTTTAGTGACAGTGATAGTGACTAAAAACAGTGGACGAAAGACAACTATAGTTTAGTGATCAGTAAAAGTGACTGGAGTGGTTCACACCTGTTTCAGTACGCAGCGAGGAATAACCTCTTATTCGGTAAGTGGTAACTATTACATTTTAGTAACAGTTTTAGTCTACTTATATTCTTTTTGATTCTGGTTAAGGCCTCAACTGTTGTTTTGCTTTTAGGGTTTTTTTTTTTTTTTTATAACATCAATAGGCTAAGCAGTATCCTAATATTGTTTTTTCTCTTTATAACACCCAGCTCTTAATAAAATACAACATGTTAAGTACGGAAATAGTTGTAAATTTGAGTAGAAAACATTTTACGTTATAATTACACTACAAATACTACTTATCTGTATTGTTTTTGATAATTGATTACGTTTACACGTTAACTATGTCCATTGCCTATAGGTTCTAAGAGTTACATTAAAATAATTACCCATATTTGTGATTAAATATAACATAAACAATAGCTATACATCCTGTAAGGTTTTATATTGGTAAAACTTTTTAGAAATTCAGAAAATAATTTAATTGATTTATTATGTCTGACTGATTTGCCACATAGGCTACCTCAGTTAACACGAGGTTAATGACATATTTTATTATAATCGTACATTATACAAGACTAAATTTTTTGAATGCTTCAAATTCTACATAGCATATATACCATGCATTATAGGTAGTTAAAATTTGCTATTAAAATGTATTTTGCGTTCTTATATTTTCTTAAAGTTAAAACTTATTTCATTTGTTTTAGACTTAAAACGTATTTTACTACTTAATTTATTGGTTCATTCTGTTCAAGAAGAATCGGGTGTTAAAACATGTTGGGGTGTTTGTCTTAACTTTCACTTTACATTGAATATTTTGTAAGAAGCAATATAAATTTATGAAAATCTTAATCGCATTGCAATAATAATGATTCTAAAGACCATTAAGTATGTTGTAAGGTATTTTTAAATAAGTGAAATTTATTGCACTGTTATAACTCTTATTTAATTAAAAACATTAAAATCTTTTCCATATCAGTTCGTTAGTGTGAATATGTAAAAAATATGCGTCGTCTACAGCCTAGACCTAAAACTGACAGTTACCTTGGAGACATTGTGTATCAGTTGTTAGGAATGTCGTTATCAAAGCTTCTGATTGAAGTGCACCATAGTGTACTACGCTTCCCCCAAGACTGTACTCTAATGAACATAGCCTGTAGTTCATACTACTTTACTGATTGGCGGTTGGTCCTGTGTCATACACCAATCTCTATATAGTGACGCTGAATGACGTGTGTTGCTGATTTGTCATTCATGAACACTCAGAGCGGAATTGTTAGCAAAGGGTTATTTCAATGAGTAGTGCCAATACTGCAGACTATTTCACTAAAGCTCAAATGATTTCACTAAAGTAAAATTGTTTCAGAATCACACATGCTTAACCGATTTCCTGAACACAGCTGTGTTACATATGATTTAAAGTTGCGTTTATTTAATAATACTAGAAATATTAGGATTTTCCAGTTTCTAAACGTTCGATGGATCTTAAAATTTGAGAATAAAACAATACTAAAAGGATCGATATCTTTTTCAAATAACATTTATAAAATTAATCCATCGTGAGTTATATTTATTTGGGTTTGTGGAATAATATCAGTAATTAAGGAAACTGTAACGGTAACAGAACTTCTAGCATAAATTAATAGCTTTATTATTGCTATTAAGGACTTGTAATTATGTAGTAAAATATTTGCAATTAAACGAGTCTGCTCGTGGAGCATTTCAAACTACTCGTAGCATTTATAACCCTTTAAATATTGCATAGGAAATCATGAACCTTTGTATCTTACATCACCGTCGCTACATTAATGAGTATATAGTATTTACCTAAACGCACACAACTGGTAAATGATCGACAGCTTTTGGGTGTGACCTTACGTTTCCAAGATACGAAAGTGAACGTAAGAAGTTGTTTTGGATGGGCCAGAAAAAAACTAACCTGAGATGTATCTGTATAAAAATGTGATTCATCCATCTATCAAAAGTATTCTTACTGGAAAATCGAAGCATTTGACTTGGGAAAATTGGCTAAAAATGTAACCATTTGTGTGAAAGTAAAAAAACAAAATCTCTAAATGTATGCAAAATGGGAGTGAATCATACCTAATCGACTCGCTTTTGATGAGGATGTTAAAACTGATTACTGCAGAAAATAACCGACATACTGATTTCTACTTCAGCGATAGCGCCAGCCGCCACTATAATCATAGAACTAATACGACTACTTACTGTAATTTAACCACAGTCGATTTCCGCTTCATTATCGATTCCCGACATGTATCGATATATTTAACGAGACAGATATTCAATCAACACCTGCTCCCAACGATCGAGCGGGCGGCCACGATCACTGTTATGATGCCGCAATAACTGTTAGTGCCCTGGCCGGCTGCGAGGTATCGGTCGTGTTAACTTTGATTGATGCGGGTTTTTGGGTGATTATGAAGTTTCTGGGAACATGGCATTTCGAGCTGCAGGCCACGGGGTTCATTTAATCATACCGTGAATAAAGCTATTTTTTGGGAATATTTAATTAGCAATATACATTAATAGTTTAATGTTAAAGATCGTAACATTGAAGTGAATGTTATCATCGTAGTTAAAATTTAAAATGTATTTTGTATTTTTACAAAAACTAAATTTTTCGAAAAATAATAATACATTTAAGCATTTAAGGAGTGTATTCATACACCTCTGATTGTATTAGTTATATATTAGATAGATCATGCAACGTTATAAACTGATGCACAGCGTTATAAAAATGAACGCTCTGACTACCATCTGTGGAGTAAGAGGTGAGGTAAGTAACGCAAAGTGTCACAATTAAAGTTATGTGGCACAGTTCTAGCATCACACCTCAGAAATAACTGAAATAATCCCCGACCTCAGACCTCACCCTATCGGGTCCGTATGAATGACTTATTTCCTCGTGTAATCCTGGGCAGACCTATTAATCAACATACATACATTGTATAATATATCTTATATCAAAAAATTACTTTAACCTAGTTTGAAAAATTTTAAGTTATAAGCAAAGAGTCTGATGAAAAGCACTTTATATTTCACGATTACTGTATTGGAAAACGGTGGATCGACAAATAAATTTGGAAATAAAATATATTTGCAGGTTTTGGAGAGAGAAGATATATCGTGTAATAATAACAAACATGATATAAATTCACGTTTTTCTATTTAGATTTTATGCTTTGTTAATCATTACGTTAACAAACGTACATTATTTATAGTAATTGTGTAAGTGAAACAGCCTTAATAAGTATTTATGCTCTTGTTTCCAAAGTCTACTCCAATAAATGAATCGAGTAACGAAAATAAAGAATCGTGTCAGGTGTACATGGTGAATGTGAGCGGGTGAAGTGCCAATGGTAGGTCACGACTATCTGAAGACTACTGTGAGATCCCGCGTGATAGTAATTATCCTCTCACTTGAGGCGCGCAGGTGTATCCCCTGCACCTGCAGTCAGGGTTGGCCACTGTGTACATTCCCTTTCTACTTGGGTGAATGGTCAATTGTGGAAGGCTAAACACATCCTACTTATGTTGTTGTAGAGTGTTGGTTCGAAAATCCGAGTTAATAGTAAATATCTGGAGGCAAGAACGTAGCCAGGAAAAAGTTTGGGGGTCCAGACAATATTTTTCGTAGTATACAGAGGATAAGGCCCCATTTTATTCCTTATAATGTTCTCACCCCTTTCTTTGTTGAGAACGATCTCAATTTCAGCAGTACATGTCAGTAATACTGAATTATTTAAATAATAATAATCGTTTACAAATAAAGTAATTGAACAATTTTGGGTTGTCCGGACCCCTTGAATCCCCTCGCTGGCTACGTCCTTGTCTGGAGGTAACGAACACTTTAAATACTACAGTAATGAAGGAAATTTGAGGTTAGAGACCGAGTTTCATCAGTGGATAAAGACATTCTGTGAAGTTATGACCCATATAGAATGGCGCACAAAATGGAAATGTTCGATCTACATTCACCTTTACATCAGTGTTTGGTGTAAACACAAATACTCGTATACTGGGATATAAAGTCATGATTCTGAAGTGTGGTGCAATTTCAAAAACTGCAGAACTTCAATCCATTTATTTTCTCCAGGAACAACAGTTGATGGTAATAAGAATCAGAGTTGTTTGGCTATATTGATAATGTCAAATTGAAATTTACTAGCGCGATAAATAAAAAAACCGTTAGCACTTTTGAAGACAAATAAAATTTATAAATTGTTCATGTTTTGTCGAGGAATTATTCATATATATATATATATATATATATATATATATATATATATATATATATATATATATATATATATATATGGACAATTCATACAATAAAGAATTTAGAATTTGGGAGCTAAAAAACTGTTTTGTTTATTGACGTTCTTCCTAGTATTGAAATACGGTAACATTTATACCGCAACGTGTATCATATTAATAAGGAAAAAATAAATAGATAGTTTCTGTGAACAGAAAAGTTTTAATTTTCATACATTTATGAAAGGATAAATATGCAGCAAAACTAATTGTAAATATAATGTAGAAAATGTGATTGAATGCTATAATTTTTTACAATGCTTCCATAATTTTGTTTATATTTCTTTCTGTTTTAACACTTTAACTGCAACAAGTGTCGTGTACCGAGTTTAGGAAAGCTAGGGTAGTAGTAATGTGCGTCCACCGCAGCTAATGTATAAAGAAACCTCTCATCTGCGTATCTGCATAAAATATCTAATATCCTTATTCCTTCGAACCCTTCTAAAAAAGAAAATAAGAAAGAAGTGTATTGTTGAAACTTCTTTCCTATTAGATACTTTAAAGACGTTTATTTCAGTTGTGTGGGTCTTATTATTTTTTCATTGACAACGAAACGACTCACACTAATATAATTGAATTATTACTGGACTGTTTGTTTTAAAATTAATAAGGAAAGGACTGGTTAGGTTATGAAAGGGAGCTTTTCACAAGCCAACGGCGGCTCCCGGATTCAACGAATTAATCTTCTCTTAAAATCTTGGACGTCACGCGCTGTCAATTTGTCGGATGCATAAACAACGACAGCAGCCCCGAGGGTGGAAGCAGTGAGGGCTCATAAAAATGACAAAACACAGACTCGGTGCGAAGTGAGAACGTCGTAATATGTCGACCACTGCTGGCACCATCTCAGCGGATTTCCACGTCAATCCGGCGGATATACCAGAATAAACGCTTTTAAGGGACGTCCTATAAAATAAATTATAACTTTAAGAGTATTCCACAATTTTTTACGTTGAATTTGGAGACATGTACCATTAAACACCACCGACGCACTTGATTTACACTAGTGCATTTTCACAAAAATACTGAAGTTCAGGTGCTGCTCTAATTATGCTTCAGTATAGATTGATTGATATGCCATCTATTGGATTTGGAAAGCCTATGGTGGAATTAGCAAAAATAATAACCCAGTCTCCACTACCTACTTATGGATATCTAAAGAGCCATCTAAGTTGTTTTCGAAATCAGTAGAATCGCTGTTTATGTAGAACTCAAGTTACGGCACACTCATATAGCATGTACGATTTAACCTGCCACCTGGATCCTCGGCTACCGGAAACTTGGTACGGACATTTCCCGCCCTCTCAACCACCCGCAGCTATTTCGTTTAATGACTCCTGTATCAGCTTCCCCACTACATAAACTAAACTATTATACTATGTGGTTGAAATTAGGGATATCGCTTATTTTTTATGATTGTATGTTGTAACGTAATCACATTGTTAAGGTATGGGTTTCGGTATTAAAAATATCCCATCAACACAGTGTATGTAGTTATTATTCTAACCCCATTAAACTGTAAGCTTTTAATCAATCACTTCTCGGAAACATATCAGACACCCTTTGACAGAATTCCGCTCCGGAAGTCCAATGTTTGAAGTGACGGTGTTAACACAAAACACAAGTTTCATCGTACAAGTATGAACCCCTTGTCACTGTTCAACTACATTGACATATTTATTATTTATAGATTGATACACATTTATAAAGTAATTTCACTTTTATATTATTATACAAAACTAACCTTATGGTTACAAACTTTAAACCGACTACCTCTTCATTGTTTGGTTTCCTTATCGAATTTGTCCTTTTCGGGTTACATACTTACTGTTCATCTTATTTTTTATGTACTTTTTGAACTAATTTTATAAATGATGATATGGATAAAAGTTAGTTTATTCCTCATGCAGAATTCCGCTCTTTATCAGTGAATCTTTAAAATGTTATGGTATCAATAAATATCCTATCCCTATAAACTTGTCGAAAAGACAATAAATGTGTCATTTAAGTTTTTAACTAAATTGTTAATAAAATCCCACGAGTTGTTTTTCTCTGTGAATGAAAAATACACCTTAAGGGTTTTAAAACACCGAAGCTCAGTGAAAGTTTAGAGCCGATGCTCCTACACATAACTTTACCACCCGCGCCCTTTCCAGCAGCAGCTTCGCTCCCAGACCGCGGGAACTAATTAAACTGAGACCGTGAATTACGGTAACACAGTGGACGTTCCGTAACCGTGTAACCGTAACCACTGCAAACAAAGACAACTTGCCGACATTGACTTTTCGCTCGCGTTTGTAGCGCTCGAGAAAACACTGGTTGTAAAGTTGCCGGCGAGTCAAGGCTGGAAGGTTTATTTAGCCCTGTTTCCCTGAAAACTGTCTAGAGACTTTCGCTTTATTAGAGTTTATATTTTAGACTATTTTATTTTGAGAACACAATAGTTCAGAACCGAGGGCTAATTTGCATTGTATAAGTGCACAAACTGCCGTTTCATGATATCTATAGACAAATATCCCCTGAGAAGGTATCGCTTTTAGTGTGGGTGTTGTATATAAAACGGTAATTTGTTCTGAGACCATATTTTTTGCTTAACCCACTTAAACCCAAGTTCACGTAAATAAATATTAAAATAACATCACCTAACCACAAGTCTACTTGGCTAAAATGGGTGTTTCTTTATCTATTGGCCTTACTTTACTGTAGCTTTTAAGAAAACAGCGTACAGGGCCAAAAACATTATGTGAAAAACATGTAATTTCGTATATTTAACCCTCTTGATACCATAATATTTCAACCTCTAGAGCGTCAGACGATCGATTTCTTTGTAATTAAAAAATGTCTGTATCGATTAAAATACTAGAGTGTTATGCTCGATTTATGGCTCTCGAACTCGGGCCTACCGTACTTTTGGTCTTTGAAGACATATATTGTGTCACCCACCATTCAATGTATATAAAGTCCTTTCTATGAGTTAGTTACATGTTGTAAAATAGTCTATACAAAATATTTATAGTGTATTTATTTTAAACGCGTTTCAGTTAGTTTCATTAAAATCTGTGCTGGAAGAAAATTATCAATGTTATTTGTATCGAGTGTGAAAGAACGAAACGTTCTCTGCATACAACCGTAAAGCCAACGTTTGATTTTCCCTCCATTTATCGCTATAAACAAGAAACCCAACGTATTTATCTTCGTTCATTCAAAAGCTCAAAACACCATTTAGTTCCGTTAATAAGGCATTAAATCTCTGTCCGAAGATGGAGCAAGTGACTTCAAAACTCCTTCCTCTTATTTCCTCATGTAATCAATTAACATTCGCAGACCACATCCAACCACTTTTATCTTCTATAAGCCGCTGGGGCCGACTGGGCGAACAAGTTCCCAGCCGGGCGCCCAGCCGACTCATTCATCAAAACCGACCACGTGCAAATGTTAAAATAGCTCTTTTTATTCACTCCTACGCCCACTGCCGGCGAACTTCGATATTTTACGAGTGTTATAGTGTCTTTGTTGAAAAAAGCCGTTCCACGGCGTTTGTACCTTTTATGACGGCCTGACCTTTCCTTTTGCTGGCTTTATTGTGACGTTAATTATACTTTATCTGGTACCAAATGTCGAATTTCCAACCTAATATATTCGGCGGAGGTGGTTTTCTATGCCTGTGAAGAACTCCACTGAAAATGCAGATTAGTGAAGCCAGTAAGTGAATCTTGTCCGTGGGGAAACCGGAAGGCGCGTTCTTACTGTTGACACGGTGGTTACTTGCAATCCAGAAGTATGAGTTGACATAATTTACTCATTTTTAAATGGAATTAAAGGTTGTTTAACACGCACAAAATCACACCATGGAAAACTTACATCAACCTTTAATTGTTGCCTAATTCCAAATAAGTTCATATAAGATTCACAACTGATCGATAAACCGCTGTTAGAAACTACCTCCAGTAGAAATGGCCTCTAGTAGATTTCCTAGAAATCTCCCCTTTACAATCACCCTCATTATGGAATTTGGAATTTCCGAGTCATTCTTTATATTCCCCACGATAACCCAAAGCCATCATAAACCGAAAATATGTATCAATTTGTCTTAATGTATGGCCTTATTCAATATAATGCGAGCTTGTGAACTTGATAACTGCCGTAAATGTTATGGGATACAGACTAAACCTTGTGTAGGGCAGTAAATACACATCGTGTTAATGAGTTCAAAAACCAGTTTAAATGATCAAAACTTAAAATAATGACAGCCGTTATCATTTGTATATAATTTTAATTTTGGATTTCACATCATGAGTTAAGAATAGCACCATTTTAATGCAATTCGATGTGAAGCAAGTTTTTATCGTTATAGCTCTCAAGGCTTCAAGATTGTGGCGAATCATTTTTTTTTAAATAGAACATTTATATTTAACATAGTTATTGTATCGTAGAAAAACATAGAATATTTTAGAAACCTTCATTTACGGTAGTGTTTGTTTATGTTAATGTTAACTAATATCTTGTAAAGTTTCAAAATTAGGGCAGTATGACTTTTGTAACTATACAGTAACATGAAATCTTAATTTTAATAATATAAATTATAGCAATTGACTGCATCTAAATAAAATGTACGTTTTAGAAACAAATGTATATTCTTATAGAAATTTTAATTAAGTAAGTTTTTCTACATGTCATCCTTTATAGCCATCGTACAATCAGTGTAAAAATTAACCTCCTAAACTAATATTAATTCTCAGTTCCATATTTTTATATTATAACCACGTTTGAAATCTACTTTTTTGACTAAGCCAGAAGAGAGATGTCAATATTTTCATTAACGATTTTTTTGGATTGTTATGTTTATCCCTATAGAAGCTCCTTGTCTCTGGTATGCCTTAGTAATTTATTACATGAAACGAACAATAATAATCTTGTTAGAATTCTGTCATTACAAGAGTTATCGATAATCATACAGTTGGCAGCCCTCTAGGTGATCGACGGTATCTCACGTTTGACCTTCCATAGCGACTTTGACACCCAATAAACTATAAGAATTCTGTTATTACAAGAGTTCTCTATATTCATGCAGTTAGCAGCCCTGCAGGTGATCGACAGAATCTCACGTTTGACCTTCCGTCGCAACTTTGACACCCAATAAACTATATGAATTCTGTCATTACAACAGTTGTTCTCTATATTCATGCAGTTGGCAGCCCTGCAGGTGATCGACAGAATCTCACGTTTGACCTTCCGTCGCAACTTTGACACCCAATAAACTATATGAATTCTGTCATTACAAGAGTTCTCTATATTCATGCAGTTGGCAGCCCTGCAGGTGATCGACAGCATCTCACGTTTGACCTTCCGTCGCGACTTTGACACCCAATAAACTTTAAGAATTCTGTCATTACAAGAGTTTTCTATATTCATGCAGTTGGCAGCCCTGCAGGTGATCGAATGCATCTCATGTTTGACCTTCCATCGCGACTTTGACACCCAATAAACTATACTTTGTTACATAGCTTGTTATGTAACACTGTTCCAGAAATAATAACCTTTTGTGTCATATTCACTAAGGACAAACCTAACGTTACCATCGATTCTTTTATTTCTTGTGTATGTAACATGTTATGATACATTTAAAATATATAATGACGTAAATAATAATATTCCAGGGGCCGAAAGTCAATTATATGGTATAAGTACACCACCTGATTTCTTGTGATTTATCGTCAGCCTTGGTGGATGTCGTAAAGGAGGTTATCAAATGGGTTGAAAACCAAATATATTTTTAAAGGTTAACTTTGTTATAACCAACCATATAAGACACATAAATAAATATTAAATCGGCGTCAGCCTCTTATGAATATTAAATCATCTCCTGACGCTGAAATTGTCGACTTTTAGCAATATCTTTATCCTGTTATCTGACGGTGATGAAACTCTTATTTAAGCGCCAAACTATTAATTTTAAGATATCACTATGTTTTAAGTTTCAAGATAAAACAAACATATGGTTTGAGAACAAATATTGTTGTTATGGACGATGGAATCGATCGTGATATCAAAATGGAAGTGTATTAATAGGTTTTAAATATGAAACAATAGGATAACAGGATTTCGAACATTTGTCATCTTTATATGTTACAAAAAGTACAACACGACGTTCGAGGATTAGAATCGATCCTTAGGTCAGGTGGGAGGAGGTATTAATACATATGCAATTTTATATGTATACCTCCCCCACCTGATGAAGAGAATACATTCTAATCCTAGAGACGTTGTGTTATACCTTTTGTAATAGGTATATAACGTAATATGTAAAATATCCGAAAATCCTGTTATCCTATTGTTTCATATTAAAAACCTATTAATACACTTCCATTTTGATATCACGATCGAATTTGTGTACTTGTAGAAGCAAACTGGCTCTCAGTTCGTAAACTACAAAATTTAAAATGATTCAATAAAAAGGCAGTCTTTTAAAATTGTAAAACAAATCGTTATATTTCATATAATCGAGGAGTCGTGAGCCTACTCGCATTTTATTCACATAACTAGTTTTTCATGAAATATGTAAAGGTATTTCCCCGTAAGAAGTCGATTATGAATCACACGAGTTTCGGTCGAGGGTGAAATTTAAAGATTAAAAGCACCAAAACATAATTAACATGTTTATCTATACAGTCATATAACCAACTATCAGACAAATTGTTATAATCAACAATAGCAAGGAAATAAAAAAGACTGGAAGACTCTTTTTCAGCCAAATAGTCGAACTTTCTGTCGTTGGTAACAGCTGATTTGAAATGTTTTCCCTACCAGTGGAACACATCCGACAATTGATGCCCATATTACGGGAAGTTCGCTGTAATGAAAAACTAGATTGTATGTTCCCAATTTAGATCAATATTTCGGTAACATTGTAGTGTCCATGATAAGTTTATGTACTGTTATACAAATGACGGTCCACGGAGTACTATTAAGACCCTTATACTTGTCTATAAGTACTACGAGTAGAAAGGTAAAGGGCTGACACGCACTGTCGATAGTTAATTACCCCCCCCCTACACCCCACTCCCTTGTAACCAGTACATCCCCCGGAAGGCTAAACAGTACCCGCACCGGTATCGGAACTGACATAAATACACATGTGATAAACCGTATTGTATACTATGTTGTATTAATGGCACATTATTGAAACCATGAAACCCCATTCTTCATGCACTAGTTAAATTCATACATAGTTGATTCATTTTTAGTTGAATTGAAAATAAAATAACGACATAGTGCACTAAAAATAATAAACCATATTGTTAACATTATAGGAAAACATTAATTCCATAATTTTCTTTTATTTAAATAATTAAATTTACTTCTACTGATTCAATTACAGAGTATTTCGTCTAGTATTTTCTTTGTAATATCAACTTATATCAAAAATTTATGATAATCTTTTTTTTTATTTAAACGAAATCATTTTACAACTAACACAAGGAACTTTTTTTAATAGCAAAGGATGACTACGGACTTAATATGAGCTGGAAACGTTGGAATGGAAAGTATTTGGAAATGAGTAAGTTGTCCGAACTGCTATACATTTTATTTGAATAATCTTCTAAGCACGGCTGTTTTATTTATTATAACTAGCAAGTTAAATTTCATATTTTTAAAACTTGGTATTTCATTCACTCCAGATGTTTAATCAGATACATACAAGAAATCATTGACATTCTGGTGGTTCACGCACTCATTAACCATACCTTAGAACCATAAATAATAAGGCAAGAAAAACATTCAGAGATTATTCAATTGGATTAAGACTTATGTGATAAAAAAAAACTTAGAAAGTTGTTTTAGTGTGTAATGTCCATTTGAAGAATATCGTGGAATGTTACAGCTGTTGAAAAGAATCATCGCACTGTTCCATTTTAGAATGTTATGAAAATGGAATGATTCGAGAACCTTTACTTATTTACAGAAACTTTATTTTCTGAAATTCATCTGAGAGGATCGGTGGGTCAAGTTTGTTTCTGACTTGACTGAGAAAATCAATTAAAGTTGAAGGAAGGCAAATAAAACTTGTGGGAACTTCAGAAAATAATTCGAGATGTTAACTTCTTCAAACATTTCATTTCCGTGCTAAAAAGGGTCGTCGCAGTGAGTGTACATAATACGATTTTATAACTAAGTTGGTGAGCTGTTATGAAAAGACTGTATCTAAATGCATATACATGAACGTATTTTGTTATGCGGAAATTATGCAGCGTCAGACCAATAAATAAGGCAATATGTAATTGTATTTTTACATTGGGCGTATTATGATGACTGCGGTCGCCAACAACTGAATTATAAAAGTGAAACGCGGCTGGTTACAGTAGAATATTTAATAAGATGCTTATTACCTCTAGGATCATGTTGGTGGTCCAGGGACTGAACATAGATGGAGGCTGAACTATCGCAATTACGTACAGTTAACACGCTGGCTTGGGTTGCTGCGGGTGTGGTCACACACAGACACACGCGCACACGCCAACACACAGCATCAGATACGGGAAGCCTCCAGCGAACATAATAACTTCATCCACATCTGATTAATACTGTACGGTCTACCCCAGGGATCTGATATAGTTCCACTTTTCTTCCTAGTTTTACGATTTGCCGTTATCTGATAGATGTTAGATTGAATAGCTGCGGGAGGTGTGATTCGCGATGAAAATTGATTGTCTAGCTGGAATGAAGATGCGATACATAACAGCGAAAATTTATAATCGCCAGTATAGCTGCTCTGAAAGTGTGTTTGAACATTAAACGTACGTACATATTTTCGTAAGACGGAAGTACAAACGAGGTTTTTATAGTTCACTGAATCGTATCTTCAATGAACGAATACAATAAAACATTCAACGTGTTGAAAAACAAATAATTTTTAATTGGCGTCGAGATCTCATAAAAGGTAGACTGACAGGCTGATTTAAATGGCCTCGAAAATGCTGTTGTATTGGACAAAGTAAGGTGTAGGACGTAGGTCGTGTCGGCTACAACTCAGTTGTTATTTAGCAACTGTTTACTAATAGCTTCTCGGGACTGTTTGGTGTAACTAATGCGGAACATTCCATCTCCAGTGCCGGCGGCGACCGTTCGTCACCGCCCCACTGACCGAGGCCGGGACGGGACTGGCTAGTGGGTAGCCCTACACCGTTACAGGGTGAACGTCACATCACGTGACGTAGATCACTCGCTGCGTAGTGGATGATTCACGACGCCTGGCTTAGAGATGAGTTGTGGTCTGAAAATCTGAAAGCTAATATGATTTTAAAATGTACAGAAATTATTGCAGCTCGATTTTTCTTTCCGTGTTACAAATTAGGTAACATGGATTTATTTAACGACGTAAAACGGGGGTTAGTATATCTCTATTTGTTATGTTTTTTTCACACATTCTATTATTGCATATTATTTGATTCGGTTCGCTCGTTTAGTCCGAAAAACCGTGATGTATGGGGGTTGGGGGAGAATGTGCTCGACCTGTTTAAAATTTGGTAAAGATATTACTATTTGGTCTGGCTACGTGAATACACCATTAGTTGTTGGTGTGTTTGAGGTGCATTTACTTTAAAATATTACACCTTTGTTGCGTTTTCAGAATAGACATGACTTTTAAAATGCACTTTGTAACTTCATTAGTTATCAAGTTAAGTAGTGCAGCCTCTAAAAGGGTTTAAAATAAATAAAATATAAGAGAAGTGTGTTAGTTTAAATTTGTCTAATAATTCCCATGAATATTTTACATCTAATTTAAAATCTGGGAAAACGTTTTTAAACCACATGTTGCAGGAATCTTCTTATACGTGACAACAAAAACAAATGTCTTAGATTATAGATGGTTTCAGATTTAAAATAGTTGTTGGTGATTATTTACCTACATGTGTGTAAATGTGTAATCTTGTGAGCTCTTTTAAAATTAAAAATGAAATAAAATTAAGAAAATGCTTTTATTAAAGAGGTGGAATTAGGGCTATCAAGCCCTCTTTACTACTTAACCTCATATATATATATATATATATATATATATATATATATATATATATATATATATATATAAATTCACTAGTAGCAAAACACGCAAGACATATCCTATCATCGGCAACTTGTCTTGTGAATCTAAAAATGTGATTTACCAAATTCAATGTAAAAAATGTCCAGCCGATTATATTGGCTCAACAACAAATACCTTGAGGACAAGAATGACAGGACACCGATTTGATTATAAACACCAAGACTTAAAGAAAACTGTCGTGACTCATGGTATAAATCACAATGAAACTTTTGAAAATACATATTCAGTCAAACCTATTCGGCAAGTACATACAAATTCAAACCCAATTTACCTCAGAACATTAGAACAAGCACACCAATTGGTTTTAAAGAGCAAAATTCCACATGGACTCAACATCAGATAACTTAGCCAAAAACGTCTAAATTTTAAATCAACATATGGAACAATTGTTTAGTTCATGTCATCTGTATTTATTATTATTACTTATTCACTGTTTATTTCCTTTCGTTTGTACTGTTTTCTTTTATATTTTTATATTTTATACAATTTTTGCACCTGAAGACGGTTTTTACCGAAATATAGTGCTAATGTTTTAAAAACACGTTGATTTGATTGTAAAGTAATTTACTACAAATAATATATATATATATATATATATATATATATATATATATATATATATATATAGTAAATAATTTAAATAAAGAACAGAGTATATCGTTTTCTTTATAAATATACGGAAATGTATGTGAAGCTCACTAACATAAAATTTCTAAATAGTATCTAATAGTATTTTTTTACTGTTATGTTATGAAATTAGTTGCCATTCACAATGCCACAATAAAAATCAGTAACCAACTCGATGTCGCGTTTTCGACGTCTTAGTTTAAATAATTTATTGTTATATTCGTATTTACACGTTCTTCTTTTAAATATAATATTGTGTAATCGAAAATACATTGCATTCAATTTATGTACCTTTCCTCTAAAGTCGCCCAATCATCAACTCTAAACGCTTTGGTATCGTTTAGAAGAATTTTAAAACGTCAGGAAATCCGATTCCAAGTAAAGTCCTGCGCTGGTGGGAAATACGAACTGCACGTCGCGCCGTTAAATTGAAGCATTTGGTAGGTAGGTCATTACCACCGGCCAACTGACCTGAATCCTATACCGTATCATGAATAAAATATGTCACTGATTTGATCGCCTCGGAGGTTGTAACGACAGAACATGTTATATAAATTTTAACGTCCTTACGAGCATGTTCCGATCAAATCAAATACTAGTAATAAATGTGTTTTAAATACTTGCTAATTTCTTGGCACTCATTACATGTTTGTCATTTTGTAAGAGCTTGATTAAATATTCAGAAGTAAGAGTAAAAAACGTACAGGTTTATTTAAAATTTAAAATGTTTTATTTTAGGACAATCATATTTGATTGATTAATCAACCTCAAAAATAATTTATATATTATTCGGATCTTCTTGGTGTCCTCTCAAGTGTTTCGTAAAATCAAATAGTTCCAGGCGGTACAACCACTAAACCGATTCACGATCTACAGAATGCTAAGGGCGGAGCTGTTTATGCTAATAGGAGAGATCGAACTAGGGACAAAAACTGCCCGGGACGGGGAATCAATCAGGATAATATGGTGTTATTACTGGTTGTAACTAGTTTCATTAATTTGTCTATCTGTCTGTCTGGCCGACAGTTGCCCCATTCCACATTTCCCTCCCTCGACATTAAAGTCATTGAGTATAATGGTTAAGTTTGTTTTATAATTTACATTGTGATTGACCGTGTATAAATGTGCTGATTGCCTCCCTCCATACTGATTGTCGTGTTGGCATGCACCCAGGCACGTTGTAAAGGCGCCTAATCAGTAAAGGCTGACATAAATCAAAATTTTGCATTGTCATGTAGACTGCCGCGTAGGTTTTCACGGATTATCTCTAGATACATGCATTATTTTTTGATTCTCTACATCCATTCTTTGTGTCCTACACAAGTTTAATAATGACCCCTATGTCATGCAAATCTCACCGACTTTCTCAACTTCAAAGAATAAGCCACAAATCATTTTAAGTTGGTCAACAACCCTTCTTCTTTCGGTTAGTGGGATTATTTTTCCTTTTTGTGTTCCTTTTCTATTTTTTCAATTGGTCCATTCATATTTTTCTTCACCTCTCCACAACAATGCAGTTAAGAAAACTTTATTACTTGTTTTCTAATAATTGATGAAAGAAAAGTAATTAATTGTCCAATAATTTTATGAAATAATTAGATAAAAATACTGGATAATTGTGACTTTTCTTTCATCAATTATTATAAAATAGTGTATTCCAATAAGAAGAGCTCCTCCTTCAATGTATTACTTGTGTTTCTTATAAATCTAAACACTGTCCATATGGTAATGACTGAAAGTTAATAGCATTGTAACTTGTCCTTACAAAATCGGTTCTTACATGATTACTACCTCTGAAACACCGCGGATGAGATAGAAAAAAGTAACATGTTTATATCAGATAAACACTGGAAAAGTGTTCATTGAGAGATCATGCAGCACATTAAAAAGACTCGTTAAATCCAATTTTTAACTATGATAGATGTCCAGAAGTTTACTTACCATATAATCTAGATAGTATTTTTTGTTCTAATTGCAAAAGTCAATTCATCGAAATTTATGTATATTTGATGTTTCCCCCCTACTTGTTTATTTTTAATTGCTGTTCAATGTCATATTTAGTTGAATTTCTTAATTTTACAATTCCAGAATGAAACTACATGATCTACGCGTTTTTGCAATTCTTCTCAGCCCTGTCTGGAGAGGCTTTATTTGCGGCAGGCTAGCCGACGTCAGACAATACCGTGCGTTCTCGGAAAAGCCCGTAAAGTTCTCCGGTTGCTCTGAACAATAGGTCGCGCCCAAATATAAGCTGGGTGGCGTGCGTTGAGGTGCACTACTAGGCCCCGTGCTGTTCTTTCCTTCCACGTGGTTAGCTTTTGTCGAGCCGCTATTGACATGCATGCATAGTTGTATAGGTGTGTATACTTTCTTCACTTACTAATTTATTGTTACGAATTCAAGTCTTTAATAGGTATTTGGTCTTCCGATCACATGTTAGTATAGTAGTTATTCAACGAAATGACAAAAACGACCAAATACATAATAACTGAATCACAACAAGGGAGGGCTATGTGGTGAAGTGGTAGGATGTTCGTCTCATAAGTGATAGATAGATCCGAGCTCGAGTATCGGTGGAGCAAGTACTTTCTGTAAGTCAACCTTTATTGGAATTATTTATTGTAATGAACACAACATGCGATAAAATTATTTTCCACATTTCCCCGTCAGTGCAAGATTAATGAACTGAACGTTGTTCATATGCTTCAATATGAGCTATGCATTATTATATTATGTACCGGTTTAAATTGTCTTGTAGACCCTCGGCTACCCGAAACTGGCCCAGGCCATTTCCTGGCACTCTCAAATGTTTCCCTTTTGACGTTATTTGAAATTAAAACCATGTCACTATAAAACTACAGTGAACTATTTATTTTATAATATTGCCACACATTTATAATGCACTTTCATTTTCATATTGTTATACAAATCTAGCTTTATTGTTAGAAACTTTAAACAGTTTATCTCTCTATTGTTTGTTTTCAAAAATTCCCTTGTTTAGCACCATTCATGTTATTTTTTTATGTATATCCTAATAAAAAGTGTATTTTATCTAGTGGAGAAGCTATGACGTGTTATTATGGAAACACCCGTGTGCGGCTGTGAATGCGGGAAAAGGCCCGGATCAGTCTCAGGGAGCTGAGGGTCTACCTAAGTTGTCATCTAGTGTACTCTTCAATCCAAAATGAAAGTGGAAGTTTATCGGATGAGAATCGATTTACCGAGGCAGAATGAAAGCAGGAGCGTCTGCAGTTGTTAGATCGGTGAGCGAAGCCGATAGAGTAACGGGAGAGAGATAAGGAGTGGCCACAAATCAATGGGGTTTACCTCTGTTATCAGCTCGCGGACGGGCGGAAGGTGTTGCAGCCGGAGACGTCAGACGCGAAGGGTCGACACCCGCGGCCCGCGGAGACGAGGAGACGGATCTCCACAAGACAAAGAGCATTCCTGCATCTCACTGTTTGTGTTGTCGAGAAACAAAGCTGAGACCGAGTTTACTTTTGGTAAGTGAGATAAGATATTAGACAGGACTACAAGCAGGCCCTTGTAGCGGGATAGCACTCGAACGGCGTGCGGCCCAGAGCTATCAACAAATATCACGGCAGGCCGCGGCTCTCGCGCCGAGTGGCTGTTGAATTAATTGATTGGCCATCCCTCTAGTCCTGGCCTGTCAGCCGCCCAAACATCGCCGGTCCAATTTACTAACGGTCCATATATGGTCCACTCATCTGTTATCGTGTACGAAATCTGGTAGCTTACAAGCAAAATATCTTTATTGTGCAAAGTTCCTACCGGAATGTATACAAGGTAGGAGTACGCCACACCACGTGTCTCGCAAGAAGCTTTTCTGACGTTACTTACAAAATTTAGAATATACACCTCATTTCAATGTGGAAATGTCCTGCGTACATACATACAAAGAGCAAAGAAATTTTAACATCCCTCCGGCAGATAAAGGATAAATTTTATCAGCCTCGGAGTGAGAATCTTCAATAACGCTTAGCCAAATTCCATGATTGGGCATGGAAAACTCATTATTGTCCATGTAGAAATAAATTTTAATGCAAAATCTAAAGTTTACAATGAAATCTTTCTTAAGATATCTAGCCACATGGTACAATTACGTTTTAGTTCATTAAGATATAATTTCGTATTAGTTTTCAAATACAAACAATTGTTTCTGTGAGCTAAGGAGGGTACTATAACGCAAGAGTACGCTGAAATAAAAAAATATTGATTTTCGAATCTATTTTTCTTTCAACTATATAAATAGAAATGTGACATGTTGAAATCTAATAATTAATCTGATAATTTTGTTTACATGCACCATCATCAAACTCGGTATTGGTCTTGTAAACATGAAGCTTCATGCACAATTTCAAGTAAATATTAGTTCGTTTTCGATATAGCGTTTGGTTAGACATGTAAAATTGAAAATTTGTTCAGGTAATAAAAGGGAAAGTACAAAATATGTCAGATCAAAATGCTAAATCGCAGTTGGATTACTGACCTTTGAAGATCTGAGTATATGACACTCCACCTAGAAAGGTAATTAACTATTGGGATCAAATACGTGTAAAATTAAATGTTCGTGCACTTGAACTCCAAGTACACTCTCGGCAGAAAGAAATTGCAAATACGGCCTAATTTGTGCCGGTAATGTAGTTTCTGCTGATTTCAGGTGGTAGCCTACCCAAGAGGTTCCTTACCTCAATTTTTTTTTTTTTTTTTCAAAAATAACAGCATAGATAATGTTCTTCGTAATTTGATTTACTCATGTCTGCCTATCTCTCAACCCATGTATACTATGCAAATACGTTGGTTGTAACTAACACAATCTACACAATACTTTGAATAAGGGAATTTATTCGTATTTCATGTTGTATAATACATATTTTACCCAAACTCCTAATAAAAAGCTTGATAGTACAAAGTAAATAGCAAAGTGTAGCGTTATCTCTCTGAAGTGAAAGATTAGCTCTGATGAATGCCTCTACAATTTCTGAAATCTCCTTATATTTTCATGTTGCAGAGAAATTACTTGTGTTTGTCGCCAAAACAACGTAAATTATGTGAAGTTATTTATGTAGATCTCTAGCCACTATCCCGGACTACGATCAGACCCACTCCGGAGGTAGAGACGGGCAGTATATGGTAATGGCACCATTTAGTATCCACCACTACCGGAAGCCAAGGGCAATTCGGACTGTTGCATAATTTGTGGAGTGCATCTGTGATTAGCACCGGTATATTTGCCCGGGGTGAGCATCACAGCATCACAGCTAAACCGGCAACGTTGATCAATGGATGTTGCTCATTTATTGCTCGTATTTACCATTTTTTTGATGTTTAAAAAGTTAAAATGTTTTTACATTTCTTGTTTCTAAACGGAAATGAGAAGAAAATATGGTAAGCATCAAACGGGACAGTTTTAAACACTCATAAAATATTCACATCTCCGGCAGTGTTAAACGCTTTAACACCATAATTCCTTCTATTATAAAAAGTTGAAATATCTTTAAATATTTTATGTTGTGCAAAAGCTGGCGTATAAAAACAATTCCAAAACTGTATTTTCTATCAAGGTTTATTAAATATGTTTTGCAAACGTTAAGGACTATTAGTATTAAACCAAAATTAGCAGTAATGTTCGGCAATAGTATAATTATTTTCTTTTCCTACATACGATGTCTGGTTGAATATGATTTCAGTTACCAACGTTGATGTTAGGAGTATTCAAAATTACAAGTCAACTATCTTTTTTAAAATTTGTAGTAACCTTTATTGATGACATTTAACCATACATTTTTAAAATTTCCAGGCAAATGAACTATTCTCTAACTGGTGTAAGACAACTTTAACTTGGTACGTACAATTTAGAAAAGTTTTTTGACAGGATAAAAGTGTTTTTGTGGCCAATGTTATAGTGAATTATTGTTGCACGCATAACGCTTGTATGGCACGCATACAATCAGGTATACAGGCCAAGTATCCACGATATCAAAACTTATTTAAGACTATTCAATGGAAAATTAATAATAATTTGATCTACGATGAAATCAAGAAAGCGAGATGTATCTCTCGTCTTAGAAGGACTGACAATGTTTTATGGCACATCGCATATATGTGTCTCGTTAAAGAAACCCAAAGTCTCAACGTTTTTTTATTAGCTTTAAATTAGCCTGTTGTCACTTACACATAAGCACCTACTAATGAATATTAAACGTAGTTTGACATGTGTTTGGTTTACCTATCTCAAGTTAGTCTTGTTATTAGACGCCTATCACACAGGAAGCTCCCAAAATATATCTTCTCTTGTATGTCTGTCACCACGATATCTCGAGAGTGAGTTGACTTATAGGCTTCAAACTTTACATCAATCTTCATTTCTTTGTAGACAACATCTAATGCGATGATGGTGCTCGTTCCTTTATGGGATGTAGTCGAGCTTTAGCAAAATCTGAGGATCTCTCAAGAACAATTTAATCTGTAGACGTCAAATTTACACGAAACTATTTTTTCAAACTCTACATTGAGTCTGATGGTAGTGCACGTCGCACCATGAGATTTGGCAAAGCGCTATTTAAACCTCGCTCAGGGACTTCGCAATTTAGATAGAACATACACAAAATTAACATATCATATATTTAAAAAAATGAAATTTATTTTAAGTGTTTAAATGATATGCAGAATCACCAGTTGAACATAGAACTAGATTGACTCGGGACTTTGTTGGTACCCTAGGTAACCCTTTTTTGGTACTCTAAGTAACTATTTTTGGTACCCTAAATAATTATTTTTGTTACAAGCAGTCATTTGTTACACTATGCCATCACTATTCTAGAAAGGCTCTGTTATTTGCCCTTGAACTTATTTTACTCAAGGTAGCTCATGTTTATGGATTGACGACAAAATATTTACTATCCTCCAGACATTACTGTGTTGTTAACAGAGAAAATAAGTGTTTCCCAAATATATTATTGATTTCAGTAGCCCAGGTGTGACGTTTCAGACATCCGATTCGGTATCTTTTAATTACAAAATAGTTTAAAAAGTAGTTCTCAGAAGATTCCTTTGCTAAATAAAACAAGTTAGGCAACCCAAACGAAAGTCAATATAATTTCAAGACGGGATAATACTGATCAGTACCTTCAGTACATTTGCCATCGTTCAGTGAAACAAAAAATTAGTAACAGTACGTTTCGAGATCTGCAATCTGATCTCTTCTTCAGGTAAATAACTAACCTAATACATAATTACAAACTAAAATAAACGAATCATACCAAAGCGTTGTTGCACGACTGTCACGAATCACAACCACCATGTTGTGTGTCAACTTCACTAACTCTAAAACATGCACTTAATAAAAAAACTATACACAGCACTAATAAATAAAACTGAACTACAGAATACAGATCACAATACGTCTGCATTCGTTTACCAACTACCTACGACTGAAATCCTAAAAATCCTGTTTCCTTCACAATCCTTCAGTACATCGTGTAAATCTTAATTTCTATTATATTAGTTTACGGGAAAAAATTTCTTTATATTTACATTATTTATAAGTTATTAGTGTTGTGCTTACTAGAGAATTCCCATAAGAGAGACTAGCTATTACGGTTTCCATACTGTACAGAAAGAAAGAAGGACGCATTATAGAAAAAGTTCTTTCCTATTTTGTTTTGTTTGTTTGAATAAATCTTTATGAAAGGTCGGGTTGGACAGTAGTTTCTTCGCTCCAAAACAGTAATAAGCCAATTAACGAACGTATCACTGCAATAAAGGAAGGGGTTGGTGACCTGGCAATTAAAAATAATTAAAATACCGTTTCAACTAAATTGCAAAGTAAAAATAAATTAATTTTCAAAGCGGAGACGCGTCGCTCCTGCTCTTGTGTATCTACAAGGACGGTGAGAGTGTTTAACTGCTCTTTGATGAGCAGCGCTAATCACTTTATGTACACAGAGGTCGTGCTGTACCGGCAGTGACCCACAGCAACCCGCTAAGTTCTGTTTAACCGAGGGCGACCCGGGGCTAATCATAATAAACGTCTCTTCATGTCAGTGTAACTACAATTTGCTGACGAGGCATTGCCAACCACTCCCAGAATGGTATGGTGGCCACGTTGCGACTCTCACGTACATATCTCGGTTATTTATAACTCTCATCGGCCCTTGTAAGCTATCCATTACTCGACAGGGTTTCTTGGGACCCTTAAGCAGTCGTAGGGTCAGAGAGGCACGCCCTGTCGCTTGAAAGGGTCTTGTAAACACCTGGTTGAATCTATTGGCGGAAAGGGTTGACCTAATTCATAGGGACTAATCTATCAAATGGGTTTAAGATTATATGCACCTGTGAAAAGACTGAATTATCATGACAAATCATATTCACACACTGTAAATGGGGACTATCCTGAGAACATATGTTGTGCGACAAAATATCCAGTACAAAAAAAGACAAATATAAATCTGATTATTCAGAAACGTTCCTAAATGGGAAATAAGAGTATTAATTAATTTTTAATGCTTGTTTACTCATTAATGCAGGCTATAATATTAACCGATCACAAAAGTAGTCCCTTGATAAAACTAATATTACTCATTCACTTTGATTTATCCTTTTTTGTCTGACTCTCATCGTAACATTTACTATGCAATAAGTTTGGTTTTAAAATAAAAATGTACACGATAATCGAATGTAACCGCCTTACACATAGTTTAAATTACACATTTCAAAAGATAAAGTGTAATACTAATTATTTTATCAGTGACGTGGAAGCTTGTTAAATTTTAACGTACTAAACACTTTATTCAAAGACCGTACATAGTTATGTGTTCTTTGATATTTTACCAAATTACGAAAATGCCGGGCCGAAGATTGTTTCTTCCGGTAATGGCTGAGGGTCCATCCATCAAAAGTGTCACTTGTATTTGAAACTCTAATCCATTCCACCAAGTTTTAAGTGTTTCTTAGTGATAAGCATTTTAGCCGAGGAAATGGACTGGAAATGATTGAAATATTTACGTTTTTGCGGGGAATCTTCCCATTATTCGAACGGATTATCGGTTCGTGATCCTTGATACTTTCATTTCCTTTAACGATGTATTAATTAAACTTCTTATAAACCTCTTTATATATTTTCGGAATTGTGGGTAGGTGTTATTATCACAACACATGTTACATGTTATATTTAGATCTGTTTAGTGAGTTGAATAAGGAAAAATAAGACCGGACATACCAGAACTATTATCTGTAACATTTTGGAATAAATACGGGCTACCTATTCTGTAATAGTGGGTCCTAATTTCAAATTCATTATCTTCAATAATCCAGTACAACCGAGTATCGAAGGAACTGTTAAAATTAAAGTTAAGAAGTTCAATCTTGTATGAGACCAATCCAAAAAAATAATTTCATTATATACGCTCATATCTTTCTGAAATGCCATATGGTTACCTTTTATAATGTAGATAGTTTGTTTTTAAAATTATATAGTCTGAGTTTTTCTCATTGCTATCAAAATTGCTCATAAGAGCAAGGTAAAAATGTTGTAATCAATTGCACAAAATATAAATTTTTTCTTGCTTATTTACTGAACATGTTGTATTTTCATCACCTAGACGTACTATTATAGGCTATACGAGTATATACTGAGTATACAGCCTTTATGGCATTTCATCATGGAGTTACTTGCAACTTTGTGCCTCTTTGACCTTTTGACCCCAAAATCAAGAGGTCCTTCTTGGGCTAAGAGGAATATCAACTTTCAAGTTTTTCGGACTTTTCTATCAAGAGCTATCGAATAGATGGAGAGACAATGACACGGTTTTAAGAAGGATCGTACTTATGAACTAATTTAATTTTTTTTCTGGATATGAACATATATTAAAAGAGAAATGTATGTTGGATTTTTTCCGAAAGGGGCAGTGTATTACCTGTTATTACAATATATATTTCTAAAGCGTTGCCACAGTTTCCTCTTGGCGGAGTTCACTGAACAAATTGACCTCCAAGAAGGCGTCTGACCCAGATATATTAAAAACCAGGCAGACCATAAAATAGACGGCGTCTAGAAAGAGGAATCTGTGCTTGTGTCAAAGTGTTTGTTTATGATCGACCTGCTAAAGACCCTAAACAGACGTGCCACCCCTGAACCTGCCGGGCGGTCCCCCCTCCACCTCCCTCCACCCGCTCTTCACCAGCATGCTTGTCAATGAACACGGCTTCATATACTCTACAGCCACTGAAGTTTATAACTTGTTTTTACAATGAATATCTCCAGTTTTTGTCGTAATAACTATTTATCTAAGTCCGTTGTATATCCATCGTAAATCTCTTGAAATATTCTATTTCCAAATTATATACAAATGGTTTTAATTGTATCTTATAAAAATATAAAATACATTAAATATTATATTTCAATAAGCATTGTAAGACTTAATGTACAGACCATATGATCAAAGAACTTTAAGACGCACAAAATAGGCTGTAAAATAAATTCAATAGCCTACACAATAAGTAAATGAGTTTACTTTGGCGGGAAACAGCTAACGATTTCTAATTTTTGTTTAAATATTGTCAACTACTATCACAACAAGGTCAACTTTTACAATTATATTTCAATTAAATCTTACGAAATAATATTTACAACAACATTTGCATACACTTAAGTCAAAGCAAGCATAGTTAATCTGCAAACTAGGGTTTCTTATCCTAAACTTCATAACGTACACATTACTGTACTATAGTGTGTGTTTACCAAAACATTTTGGTATATTACCATTGAATACTACACTATTATTACATGTATAATTAAGGTCCTATGTTGTCGTTGTCTATACATATTTAAGATAGAAAGGTCCTATAAACTTAGAGCTCAGGTTACTCTTTTAGGAACTATTCTTTTGTGGTCAACAATTCATAGGGACACCTAAACTTCTGTCTTCAATCTGTGCTATAACTCTGGATATAAAGGTTCTAAAAACTTTAAAGTTGGTATAAAGTTTCCTCTTGGCACGAGGAAGAACTCTATTGATTTTGAGGTCAAAGCATCAAACGTCAGTCCTTCTGTCCGTATGTTCATCTGTTACTGGTATGTGGTCCTGGATACTTAAAATTTGGCATAGAGATTCCTCTTGGTGCAAGGAAGAACCCTGAAGGCCAGTCCTTCTGTATGTTTGTTAAGCTCTTGAAACACACGCCCAATAGACTTATGTACATATGTTCCTATTGTTCCATTTATATATTACTAATTGTTTCATAGCTTAATCAAAGCTTTATTGTTGTTAATTAAATCATACATACGTCAATTTCTACCTTAACACTTAACCACATATGTTACTATTACTTATAGTATTAATTAAGGAAATGTTACTATTACTTAAAGTACAATTTAAGTAATGACACTTACTTAGTATCAACGTACTATTACTATAGACGTACTTCTCATTTTTAATACGACGCCAGATTACTTTTTGAACGCAATTTAAATGCTAAATCGTAAACGTAACCAACAGAAACGGGAGGAATTAAATTGGAAAAGCAATTCTGTCCAATTACGCGCTCACTGAGTCCCCAATAAACCCAGATATGAGTGCGATGATTGCCCAGTTAATGGATAGGCCCATAACAGCTGCCTTATACAGTGTTCTGTTTCTGTATACCTAACTTGAGGCAGACAGTCTATTTAGTAATGGTTCCCGAACATGACTTGGGACAATTAGTCATGGAAATGACATCGTAATTCTACTCCTGCTCCTTAAGGTTGCATCGATCCTGCAGTTTAGATCTTCTTTCATAAAGTATATCAGTTCAGCTTAGCTTAAATAAACTAAGATATTATGTTATTATATTATTTTAATATTTTAAAATCACTCTCTATAGTATAACAGACCAAATTAAAACTTAAATATTTTAGGTGGAAAGTGCTACAACTACTGTTTATTTACTCCTGTAGCAATGCATTAGTGAAAAGAGGAAATTTTATTTAAAAATACAAAATTGATTCCTTATTAAAAAAGTAATATATTTTCCACTTTTTAGACCAATAGTTTAAAGATAAAAAATTGACCACATATTTTATCACTGTCCTTTCACTCTAAACACCCGTTCGTCATTATAGTGCTTATAGGAAATTATGCGATTAGTCTGATTGCTTCTAGTTTGCGCAATTCCATTCTTCTACTTCGTTTCCGATCCCTCTGGATCTTCAGGATATCTTGCGAGTATGGGAAAGTGAGGGAGATATAGAATTCCTCTTAGGTCCGATACTGGCCACTATATTCGAGTTAATTCGTCAATTAAAGTAGAACTATAAAGCATTAATTTATATAAAATATTTTCAATATTTTTACTGTGGCAAATAACCCTCCAGCTTGCCTGTCGGTATGGAAAACCTCTTCAAACTTCAAATATTAATTGTTTTCATATTCTTAGAACAGATTTTTGACAATTCGTGACACGCTTCTAGTCAAAACCTAAACAAAATTAAAGTAAATTACACAAAATCCATTATTATGAATAGATATGTAATTTATTATCTAACTAATAACTCATTGGATATTGTTTTTATTGTCCTTAAATAAATCTGCATTTAACTATTTTGTCTGTTTCATAAAAATTTAAATTTATTTATTTGGTTTGCTTGGGCTTTAGTACTATCCAACCAAGTTTAACTATAAAATAATTTGTCAGTTGAGCGTCAACAAAGTCTATCACTCAAAGTGCTAGAAGACTTTCATTTCTGTAGGTCTGAACGATATTTCGAGAAGATGACCTATGGTGTTGAAATTTTGCTTGAAGCTCTATCTATCTAGGCAACACGGTGATGGAGCATATCATTCGAAGAGACTTACCCGATCATTAGGGAACATTTTGTAAATTGTTTTTATGGGTAACCATGATGACAACAGAAGATCAATAAATAGAAGGAAAATAAATATGGTAAGAAACTCACTACAATCATGAGAATTTAACATAATCTGACATAGTAACACATGTAGCCTAACTATCGTAAGTCTCGAGAAAGATTACATATATTTACAATGTAAGTATTAACGGATATTTTCTTTTATGATCTTTTAAGACAGTGTCTACAATTATAACAATAACAATTGTGGAACTGAATTTACTCGTACATTAAATACAGCAAGCAAAATGAGCGGCGTTTATCTACGAAGCAGGTAGTTGTGTCCTCTAGTGTGAGCTTCAACATTTTCTTGTAAAACATCAGTACTGTCACAGCACCTCAGTTTTCATATCAACTCTGTTTCTTGTAAATAATATTCTGCTGACATCCTACACAACATCAGTCAACTTGCTTTTATTTTTCGATTAAGTAATTTGAATTCTATTTTTTCCTCTGGCTAAGAACCTATAATTAACGATGCATCATTAGAAAGGACAGCAGTATCTGGGGCATCTGCCATCGTTATATGTTACATAAATGAAACACTAAATACAGAGCCGAATCTAAAACATTTTGCTTAAATTATACACGATAAATTAATGATAAACATACAACGACGAATATATACGTCAAAATCGGCCAAGCCAAGTTGAAACATTATTATAAAAACAATTTAAATAAAATCTAAACACTTCTGTAATTCTGTATAACTGTTTTGGAATGTTCCGCGCGTTATACTAAAGCTGGAGAATGTACAACTGCGTAGATTGTGAAGGATTCCTGATACAGTCAGTTAATGATAACAGTGTCAAGTCATTAACAACTCATTATCTTGTCATTCCCAGAACAGCGCGACCCCAGCTTGGCTCCAGCTCTCACTTCAGTCGAACAAAATTCTTGTAAACTTCCCTTTAATCCAATCAATTATATTGCGATGAAAATAAAGGAGAATGTTCATTTTACAGGATAGCAATTTGCTTCTAGCGGGGTACCTCATTTGATTTGTATTACGGAATTTAAAAATAGCTTGTTCAAAACAGTGTTACTACATAAAGTATGAACTCTCTTATTAATCCAGTGCCTTATCTCCTCTGAAATTCATTTCATTCATTCTTTTCTCTAAAATCTTATAAATTTCTTTATATAAACTATTTTAAGTTTTAATCAAATAATTTCAACCCTAAGCTTTAATTTCTCTCTGATTCTCATATACATTTTTCCATTTATAAATGCTGCTAAGACTTTATAAAATGTTTGTCAAAGAGGAAATGATAACTTAAAAACATTATTGTATAGGATCAAGATGGAATCTCCATATGTGTAACTCATATTATTGTGGTACACCATACCCAGCAGTTCCCTAAAGGTAAAATATATATAAACTAGGTGAACACATTTCTGAGGCTCAGTGTAATCATCTTCGTCCTACCGTCAAATTAATGAATTAGATATAGTTTTGAAAATTTCGCAACTTAACCGTGTACATATATAAAACCTTCAATGATATAAATTGATTATACATATAAGCAAAATCCACTGACTGAATCACCTCCTTATCACATTAGCTCAAATTAAACTCATTGATTATTTTGTTGCCAGCGTTCAAAATTGTGCCAAGGCCGAGATTTGAACCCGGGTCTCTGGAATGATAGACAGAAACGCTAACCACTGAGCCACGAGTGTGTACCTTAATGGAGATTAAAAAGACAGTTTACATTACTTGCTTCGGTACCAGCATTATGTTTCATATACTAAAAAATGTATAACCGACAGGCACGACCATTAGGGATTGTTTCATAAGTTCGTTCCCGTGGGATAAGCATCAAAAAATATATACGTTACAGTAGTAAACACTCTTATATTCTTTAGTATATGAATATTTGCTCTTCTATTCCATAGATGACTTTGAAGAATGAGTCTTTTACGTGACCTGTACTATAAAAAAAACTCATAATTTTGGAAATTGTACGCATGTATTTAACTATATTCGTAACAGTAAATAATACTAATACTAAGAATTGTCATTATTTATATTGGCGTGATAACTTTACGATAATTGACGTCGCATTCTATTCCGCAATGTCCTCCATGGCATCCCTTGCGATTTCCTTTGAAAAAAGAAATATAAAAGAGAAGTGTGTGAAGAAAATTGGCCACTAAACAACCTTTCTAAACGTTCCATCAGTCATTTAATAAAGTGGAAGCGCTGCGGCACAACGACAGCCGTCGTTTCCGCGTGACGTCGTTGATTGCTCCAGGTGACGACGTGCTTTTATAGCTTACACCTTTAGACAACATTTACTCGACTTCTTACGTCGGCTTCTTTTACTTTTACACCTGTCAAACGACGGATAGAGAGAAAACACATTTTATGGGGCAATATTTTTAATTTGCTTTCCATATAAGGAGACTCTTTTACACTCGTGTATTCTGCATATCAAAGATTAGGCAAGTGGCGCTAAAATTTACTGCCAGGCTTCAATTTATAAATCAGCATCTGTTGAGGAAAAATTATTTTTTACAAACTACGATTTTTATATTATTATTTTTTAATTATATATTTTTTTGGTGAATTCATTGCGTGTTATTTCAAAATAATTATTTGCAAACTTTATTAAAAATAGTCTATATCTTTGTCAAACGCTTTTCAGTAAATCTATGCATTTCGCTGTTCTTCCCCCTTATTTGAGTGACTATTCATGGATAATTAGTTGCTTTCTTTAAATTCTTTGGTTTTGAATAATTTTTGTATTAGCGAGTCGCTGTGAGTAAAAATCAAGCACACAGTAAGATTTCGGATATTTGTCATCGTTGTATATTTGCATAGACAGAACTATTTACGTTTCGAGAATTGGAGTCTATTCTCTTTTTCAAGTGTCAAAATGTCTAAAGACATGTAAAGAAGAGGATAGGTTCCAATCTTCGAAACATATTGTTTATTTTTGTAGCGCCAGCGAATATCTAAAATACTATTTTTATCATCCACCGTCAATAATACATATTAAACAAGAGCAGCGGATAATAACCAAACATTTATATAATTCGGTTATGTGGAAATATGTTTTTCGTCAAAGACTTTACCCTCCAAAACTTAAACATTTCTGTAGGCCGTGCTTTTTTAGTATTTCACCCCAGGTAAACATCCTCTCGAAGGCAAATAACAAACATATTGCTAACAAGCCTTTCAGAATAACAAGATGCTACTTGCAAAAGGGATAAGGACCTTTACAGATATTCGGCAAGCTACGGCCTCTATACGTTTTCCTTGATCCTTTATCCCACTCGTTGATCACACAGGCCAACTTACATATCTAATAAATATAGAATTTTCAAGAGCAAAGGAACCCCTAAGACATAGAATATTTATATAGTTTGACAAAGTGTTTTGTTTATACAAGTTTGATTGAAAGAGAACAAAACAATATTGTAGTTTTATTTACACGCAAGCTTCACTTCCCTTATAAAATGGTTTAAATATGTAGATATTTAGTGCACTCAAATGTGCACCGTGTGAGACAAGAAGAATATGTCCATATTTAGTGGTTTATGTGTCTCTGATATCGGAACGAGTTCTTCGTTGCTGACTTTTTTTATCTCTTCAGGAGATATCTGGAACATGAATCCAGATTTCAGCTTAACTGAACATTCGCAAGGTTGGATAATTCGAGAACGTTGTTTCCTCCAATATGAATACTACAGTAAATTTGGTAATTTCAACAACGTTGTTTCCTCCAATATGAATACTACAGTAAATTTGGTAATTTCAACAACGTTGTTTCTTCCGATCTGAATACTCCACCAAGATTGGTAATTTAAACAACGTTGTTTCCTCCGATCTGAATATTCCATCATGTACGGATACACCATATTGCTTGAATATACACTACGATTTATTTTTAGCAAACGAAAATCTGTAACCGGTTTTCATGCTTTAAGTTGTCTCTATCTCCTCATTAGTGGAAATTATTTTAAAACTTGCAAGAATGAATAAACGATAAGTTTAGAAATATGATATAAATACACCAGCGATTCAATTCGTTAGCTGTGATAAAACACAAAGTAATCTTTCCTTTGGATTGAACACGATTTTTTTCTTTTTAGTGAATCCATTTCTAAACCTACAATCTGGATTTCATGGTTACAGGCTAAACATAATTGTAACGTGATGGTTGTTAACAAGACATTTATAGTATTTTGTGATTTTATTTTTACTCCTTTTTTAATTTTATTTACATTAAATTTCATAACGAGATAGCGAAGTTGTCAAAATTAAAACTCCCTGATATTTACTTCGTCCTTTAAGGTTAATATATTGTGATTAATTTTTTTTTCGAAAAAAATGTGCTCTAGATTTTTTAGCTAATTTTGTTAGCATTACTTTTTGAAAGAGTGTTTATATTTGGTTACGAACATTATGCCCCTGACGCCCTGCGATAACCTGTAAGCACCCTTTTTATTAAAGATTCCTCACTAAAAACATACACGTATACAATATTTTGGTATTATATATTCATATTTGGTACATATTTAATACGACTGTCTGAAAACGTTGTCAATGGAACCTAGACTACAAGTGAAAGAACTGATATCCCTTAAACTTTATTCAAAGATGAGTCTTGACCAGTCTCCGGCCTCTATTTATTTTAACTCAATAACATAAATTGTTGGTTATTTGCATATTTGACGCCCTCCGCTTACAGGAGCCATTTGCAAAAATTACGGTGCGGCAGAAAAACAGGAAGTCGCTGACTAGTAGCGACAGCGAGGAGGTTCTGAATTATGTTTCCTTATTTAGTGAACCAACCTAATTTGCATCCTTTTGCCCATGTTTGCGTTTTACAACTGTATTGGTTTTTGAATAACGATTAGTAGCAAACGATTTTATAATAAATCTTATACAATAATAATATGTAAGAATAAACTACTGTTTTAAAAACACGTAATATTTTATCATTTTTCTGTCATAAATATTATTGAAAATAAATTGATTGCCAATTCAAATTATGTGTTTGGTAAGCTATCAAACGTCATTTTTATTTATAAAACATAATCCTTTTTTGTAATAATATTCGTATATTTCTACTTTTGTGGTTTACAATTCAAATTTTTTATTATTTTGCTAGTTACACTGCTTATTTTTTTTAAATATGTCTCTAAACTGTATTTTAAAACATCAATCTATATATACAATACTTATTATGAATATTTTTGCATTTAAGATTCTTTTGTAGGATTTAAAGTTTTTTAATCTTTATTGTGAGAAAAACTGGGAGGCAAAGTATTAATCGTCCATAAAATGTCTCTCACATAAATTTTAGGCAGCCCAAGAGAAGATAGTTAAATTAACCAAGCTTCACAAACCATGCATCAATTGCCATAACTTACTAATCTTAAATATTACGTTGAGTAATTTCATTTGAAATGAAAATGAAGGCCTTTCAACATCCCTTCTGGAAAACAGCGTATCATCCTTATCCACATGGGAATATTTACAAAAGTCAACTAAGTAAATTAGTTTCCATAGTTTAAAACTGAAAACATCCATTTTAATTTAGATGGTGAAAGATCGTGCAAACTCCAGGAAATCTGTATCATCAGAGTGTGTTGCCTTCTAAAACCTTTAGCGGAAGTGTAGGAAAGCACAACACAACTCTAGCACGATGGATACCTTACATTCCTGGGTGACGCGACTAATGGCCTACCTTTCAACAAGACATCACACTTCTTTACTCCCCTAATATTGTGTTGAAACGTGTAGCTTCCAACTCTACCTTGTCTTAAGGTGCGTAATTATCAACATCTTGCCTTTGGCCAATGTATATCCGGCTTGTACTTTTATTAAGTTCCTTCCCTTCCTTAATTTTCCCTTACAGCCCTTGATAATTTAAGTACCTTAGTTATAAAAAAATATGTATCGTAAAATAACAGAGACTTTATTTGTGTGGAAACTAAAATTATTTTTTGTTTTTGTTTTTAAGAATTAAAACACATTTATGCTCAGTTCTTTTATTATTCTACTAAAAAGACCATTTAGTAGTATAGTTCAGTGACTGACCATATTAGGATGGAAGTAGCGTTATTCTACAATTAAATTATAGTTAAAGTGTTTTGGAAGTAAATTTGTGTGTCTCATACGAAGCCCATACAAACTGCCAACATGTAGCCATCTAGACCGTCTGTACGATACAAGAGGGCGAATGGTGCATTTTAAACTGGATCTTGAATCCATACTGGAATTTCTGTGGTTCGGATTCCACTTAACATTCCTACATTGGGAAGTTAATAAGTCAGCTTTGCCAAGAAACAGTTGGGCTTAGCTACTAAATTGGCTGTACTTTATTCAGTTAATCATTTTAATCGTTCTTCATATTCACCTTATGGTAAAAACTGGGACAAGTAGAGGCCTCTTATTGCCTAGTTGATAGTTGGTAAGACTATAGATTTACGTTCTAATGTATTTTTAAAACCCAAACATTTTGTATTACTGAAAATTTCTTATCCGTATTGAATATTCGCGGATCACCTTATTCAAAAGCCCAATACCTTGGGCTCTTATAAAGGGGTCAAAAGGTCAATGCCACTAACTGCAGCAAACTAGAGGCAGGATTTGATCGCAGGTAGTTAAAACTAATTAATTAGTTGTATCAGACAAGCTTCGCGGCGGTTGACTCCTCACTCAGTGTAACTGTCTTGTTTAATTAGTTAGGTGGCTTTTGGGCCAACTGAGAAAGGGTCGAACTCTCCCCAACTTTGTTGTTTAGTGGGGTGTTCTGCTGATGTACAGTAGTCGAAACCATTCCTCCCCCTTACAGATACAATGTATTGCGTAACAGTTTGTGCAGTCAGTTACTCACACACATTAATACAATTTATGTTAGTACTGTTTGGTTATGTTTTTGTGTAATATTTTTATTTCAAATTATTTATGGATTTGTTTATGCTAATTGTTGCGATACCATTATACAGATTACATTTTTATTAGAAAGGGTTGCTATCTTAATAATCTTCAATAACATTCATTGCTGTATTACCTTTGCCTATTGATATTATCATTAATTGTCCTTTGAATTATAACTATAAGTATAGTTTCAGTAATTATATTTGTTTTCCAAAGTAGTCTAAATTTTATTTTATTATCGTACCATTATTAAGGATGCGACAGGAATTGTGATGTGTGACCGTACGTGCAATAAGTTCTGAACGAAAGGTCCAAGAAACATGTAACTTCGTACATAAGTTCATCTTGGACTTAGAAAGAACAAAACGTTAACGTCAATGAATATAAAGGTCTACAAGCTTTACACTCGTCATGCGAGTAACTAACCTTGATGGCAACGACAAAATCGCAGAATACGACCTGTAAACAAACTGAGTAAAATCATACGACATTTCATCATGTGATGTTGTAACATGTGTGATGTAACATTTGGACTCTCGATATACTTTCGAAAACTTTCGATACATTATGTAAGGTCCTTTGATACTCTTTTGTGTCACTTTATTAAATCTAAAATTCAAAAGAATATACTTATTCCTCAAAATCGTACTCGTCTGTGTGTACTTAGATATCTTAGAGAGCTTATGGCATAGCTTGTAAACTTACAGAATAGATTCTTAGTCTGGAGGTTTTGGACCTCAGTCTTGTCAGTTAATTAGTGTATCGTCCGAGGAGCCTCCGGCCCTAGATAGCGTAGGGATTTCTTTGTTTCTTCCTCAAATCTCAGACGACACACACACTGTCGCAGTACACAAAAAAAACAAATACAGTACTATATTTGAAATATATTGTAATCGGTGATTTCATTTAAATCATTTTGTAATTTAATATCCATTTCTTTTTTTTTACTTCTAGCAATCGTAACTAATGGATAAAGTTTACACGAATAATTCCGCGGTACTTTGCATCTCGCTTCTTTCCACGATGTAGGAAAGAGTATACCAAACCAAATGAAATGTAACACGCTACACTGATATATAATGCAAAATTTCAAGTCTATACCTCATTCTCGAGTTATAGGCTTTGCTGAATATCAGACAAGATTCATGGCGTAAACCGTTATAATCTCTATATTTTGCATATATAAACAAACTTATACTTAACAGAGTATTGAAATCCGACAAAGCGTAAAATATTCTTACACACCCATTAAAGAAAGTAATTTGATAGAACCGATTCGTCACATTTAAAATTTCAAATAACTGTCTGAACAAAATGTTTTTTATTTTACGAAGTCTGTGGCTGCGTGTGTTACTAAGTCACGTATTTAAATGTCATATGATTGTATTCAATTTGTTTACACATTTATCTATTCTGCGATTTTCACTTTGCCATCATAGTTAAAAATGACTGGTGTAAAAGTGTTTGCTGATGCTCAGCCAAATCCCATTGAATGAAGCGCATCATCTTGGAAATCGATGTTGACTATATGGAATGTAACTTCATGCAAAATGTTAAATATAGTCTGAATGTCAGTTCATTCTTCAAATGTCGTGGGAACAATCATACACAAATGAAATTCCTTCGCTAACGCCCAGCCAATAACTCGTGTAAAGCGTACAAGCATAACAAATACATAGCTTTTCAGGCTTTAGCATATTGTTCCAGAGGAGTAGATTATTAAACTCCGTTGATTATAATTTGATCCGTAACTCGTATTATCTAATTTGCTTTTAAAATAAGAGTATTGAAACAGTTGTTTAATAATTAGGAATCTAGTTTCATCAATTCAACTGACACAATTGACTTTAATTAGTTTCAATATTGAAAAGTAAAGATTAAATATATCAAACGTTTATAATTAAACCTGGTCACCGTAACGTTTGGTATACAGAGATAACGCAATTATTGTGATAGATTTCATTACAGATTAGGCCATTAAAGTTATGGAATCCCTGTTCGGTTTCATTTATCCTCCTAATGAATGGAACCTTTATCTGCAAAAGAAGTTTCAGATACAGGAATTTCATAACCAATGTTTAGTGCAAATATATTATCTTTAGAATAATTTAAACTTCCAGTTCGTCGGATCCCAACTGAAATCGAACCTGTCACACGACATTCCTATTTTTATACAGGGTATTCGTCATACTTTTGCTTTCCTATTATTCCTAAAATATGTTAGATTATATCATGTAGGCAGTAAACCTTCTCAAGATCAAACATTAGCAGCCAGTTACAGCTTATCCCAGCAGAAGATATTTCAGAAGGCATTCAGTTAAAGACATTTTGTTTAAGACCGCATTTCAGTCGTGCCGACATCAACCGCTGCATATCTACAGCGGTCTTTCATTTGGACTGACACATATAGAACTCGCAGATATCCTGGGCATGTCCTTGGAATGCCGAACGTCCTTGCATCCCAGCTAGGCGCATCCTGCCAGTCTCATCATCATTAAACACGCCTCTTAGGTGGTCTCCATTCCTAGCCGTTAAGACGTTCATTACTGTTGTATTTCTTGCGTTAATGTGCGTAACACCACTGTAAATATTGTCGGACGTAAATGTAACATTATATTTTTAATCGTTAATTGAATGATCATTCATTACTTTGAATTATTCGTTACAGCTATAATCATATATCATGATTTTTAAAGGTAATTTCGAGGCACCAGATTGTTTTTTAAAAGTTGTATAGAGATAGTATAGGTTTGAATCTTAATTTTCACTAGGAGAAAGCTGTATTATTCGTCTTCCTCCATTCCAAACTGTTATGTTTAATTTTCCTTGAGAACATAAAAATGAAAGGTTCTACAAAATAAAAATGTTCACACTGATTTTATATATGTCTCTTCAGTAGTAATCCTGGAAAGTCATAATTCAGACTAATTTTGATTTATAATGGACGTACCACCTTTTGACACTAAAATTAGTAATTTGTTCCCCTAACCAAGAGGAACCCATGTAGTAAGTTTCAAGTTTGTATGACTGTCCGAACAAAGGTAATCAGACAGACGGACTCGTCTTTGATCTTTCGAGCCCAAAGTAAATACAGTTCATACTTAGACCAAGAGGAAACAGTATACTATGTTTCAAGCTTCTTATATCTTACTCTCAAGAGTTAATTAAGGACGGAAAACGAGCGGACAACGACATGATTTTAATTACGCCCTCTCGGGTTCTTAATACAAGTATGAAACATTGTATTCGTAACATGTGTAATATTCTTTACAAAATATTCGTTCAGTTTTAGTAGCTTTTTACGTATAAAGTGCGTTACGTATAATGTATATTTGAACACTACTATACGCACTAAGCAATATTAATATTGTGAAAAGAAACGGTAATAATTTGCACGGTTGTTGCATTAAAGCAAGATAATGGATGTAGTGGAAATACCGAGATATGTCAGCAGTTTTCCAATAAAACACGACAGTAAAACAACGCCAGCTAATTGTAATGAGTTTCCAATAAAACGTTGAACGTGTGACGTGTATTGGATCTACCGAAGCGCGCTGACACTGACACGCTCGTTGTTGACGACTCATTAACGACGAGTGAACTCAACGATCTGTTAGTGTGTTACTTCGATGAGACAGTGTGTACTGCTCCTAACCAGACTAAATTGCATGTATGATGTGCTAATTTAATGTTGTACCTGATCAAAGTGATATGTTGTTGTTTGCTTGCATAATTTTTGCATGTTAGTGCTGAACGCCTGATTGGCGTGTAACAGGATCTATTGTACTAGTAAAAAATTGATATCTTGCTCTGCAATCCTACGCAGTTTTTTCAAACACGATACAAACTAGTGTATTTAGATCCCGTAAGAACAAGACCTTCATCATTGCTTCAATGTTAATATTTTTCAACTGTACCACTGAATATTAACATTACCGATTCATTTAAGGAATACATATCCAGTGAATTGTAAGCTATATTATAGAGGACAATGTATATCAGTAGAACCTTAACTAAGATGTGTTGATGTCCAAGTGAAGCTTGTTTCATATATCTTAATACGGACAAAGTAGTGGTTGTTACTGAACTTTAATAGCCAGCTTTGCGTGTATGGTTGACTATTCAAATTACTCATTGCTCACACGGCTTTACATGCATTATTAATAAAATTCTTTCAAATATCAATTGTTTTAGAAAAGTTGAATTTCTGTGATGCGATGAAGTAGATATTAAAGCGTTCAATATATTACCACTATATTAACGTTGTTTAAAATTCCTCAACTTCTTATCCAATCAATAAAACTGAAGCCAGACTATTATAAGTATTAAACATTATTTTTGGCTGAGCCATAGAAAAGCTTATGCTTAAAGGTGCTGAAATAATTTTGTAAAAATAAATTTCCTTCTCTTTGTCTTTCTGACTGCACGCTATATCGAAAACGAAATTACCTTTAGACTTTTGCATGAAGCTTCATTCCTATAATAGTATTAACCAGTTCCGCGATGGTGCACTTCATTCTATGGGATTTGTAAACAAACTGAGTACAGTAATAACACTTTTTAAAATGATAACATATGTGTCCTAATGAAAGGATCACTAGATTTGAAATGTATATGCGATCTCAGAAAACCCAGTTATGTGATACATGGCGTGGCGTATTTCTACCTTGTTTTAAAAGAGGATAGGCTGTGAATTTTCGCTTGAAATGGTATTGAATACCACAGATAAATCCAAAAATACGTTACTATTTTTTACCATTCCATATATGTTGGTGTTTTTACTGTTTCAGAGTTTAGGCTTACTCCATACAATTGGTAGTTCAAGAATCATGAACCGATTTTCGTTTTATAAGAATATAACCTGTAATTAAGATCGTTAGCAACGCTAATCTAGATAGGGGCTGAAACGAAGGGGTGAAAAGGTTAAAATTATCAAATGATAATATTAAACACTGTATTTTATACCAAAACACTGCGTATATCTGATACGTAGTTAGACATTAGCTAGTAAAGTTAACACTTTGGTTCAAAATGGTGAAATCTTTTTCATGAACGACCGGCAACTAGATAAGGAGAGTATTTTTAGGCTTTTTGAGTTTTAACAGAAAAGTGTTTATGGAGAATATTAGAAGATTGTATAATATTTTTATGGTAGGTTGACATCGAATAGTAAACTTAAAATACTGATTCAAATGGGGCAAACTTTTTTCCAACACATCCGTGTTTGTAAAATGTCACCAGACCAATAGAACTCTTGATGAACTGACTCACTTACCCTTTAGACTTTGTATAGAAGCCGCACCTTGTGTCTTAATAAACTGTCTGTCAACCTAAGTGCTTTCTGCCATTGACAACTCAATCCCCCACCTTCCTTTCTATATTCGTCTCTCTTCGATTAGATTATACTTTAGTCGGTCTAACAACAGTAAGACCGGCTAAAGAATAATACCTGTCATTAGGCCTGTTTATGGTGTCTATCTACACACCTCTGCTATCGTTACAGGACGTACGATGGAAAAATTAGGAAACTGGTCAATGATTTGCTCACACAAGGTTATGCTCAATTAGAAGAAATGAAATCCTTTCTACGTTAGATTAAAATTTAATTACCAGCAATAAAGTTTTACAATTATTGTTACTTAACCACAACAAAGTTATTTGAATACCAAATTATTTTGATGACTCGCTAGAGCGTGAGGTTTTTCATTAATTTGAATATTCTTAAAATAAAAACGCTTTTAAATTTCGTGAGATTATTCCTCGAGCATTGAGAGATTTATTTAAAAAAATCTAACATTATAAGTTCTGGAATGTTTTGTGTAACTATTAGCTTTAGTTTTACAAATTCCACTTTTTTTTAATGTAATCAAAACCCCATTCCCTAACTGGTGATGTTTTAAAACTGTCAATATTGTATCAAATAATGAGATAAATCATTTTCAAAAAGAATCGGTATTGAAATTTAAAATTCTGTAAATTATGAGTTAAATATCGTCGTAAAACGCTTGAATGTACGATTGATATAGTTTACTGACACTAAAGACAGTTTTGGCTTGGAGGAAAATCACAAAATTGGACCTGGAATTTGCAAGTCGAGCCTATTAAACAATTTATTTAATGTGGTCTTTTGAAAAGCTAATACTTCTGTAAAACGTCCCAGCAAAACAAAAACAAAATATTTAAAAACATACATTTTTGTTCAAAAAATTTAAAAAACAAAAGGTTATGTATACTCAGTCTGGAATTGTTATGAAAGAAAATGGATATTTAAAATCAACATAACAAAAAATGTTTACACGAGTAACTAGTAGTTACATCTCTAAAAACTGTTCATAATCCTTAAAAATTCACAATTTTAAGATCGTATCTACATTGCATGAATATTTTTCTAGACAATGCTCTGGAAGGGATTGTCGTGTTTAATATTTTTCCCATAGAAGAATATAGTGGGGTTTTTCATATGCGTATTACATGAATTTTAATGTATCGTAAAGTTTATTTATAATAAAGTGTCTCCCGTTCGTCTAATGCACCCTGCCATCTTTCTGTTCCTCACAGCTGACGTCTGACTGACCTTTGAACTCGTTTTCTTGTGTATATTGTGGCTGGTGTAAGTATACTGGTTTAACAAGTAGTGCAGATTAAATGTTTTTGTTATTTAATTTGAGAGTGGTGTTATTTAGTACAAATGTTTATATTTTGGTGCTTTCAGTACCATTTATTGTAATCTGTTGTAGTCTACGTGATTAAGCTGTTTTATGTTTTGCCAAGTGAAGAAGAGAGTAGATATAGGTTCCTGAAACGTTATGTTTAATTATATATTCATATTTTTAACAATCCCTGTTGTCCATAGTACTTTTATAAGGAGTGAATTGACAGCTGGGATATTTTTAGATCTTTATTATCAGCGGGTGTGTATGGTAACGCAACCCTTACCTTGCTAAGAGAGTGTAGTGTAACACACAGCCAAGTTCCACACAATTGGCAACCCAAGTTACACACCAACAAACAAACTGACGGCGTGGTAGTAGGCCTACACCTGTGTTATAAAAGTTGGTTGACATATCAGCGCACAACACGGTAATGCTGTTAGCCGTCCTGATTACAACACGTCATTACCGGCACCTGATGCTGACGCGTGCTGCCGCTGATGCTGACGCAACTCAGCACAAACTTCATCGCGAAGTTGTGTTGTGATGTTGAAATTAAAAACTAGTCCATTTTTGCTGCCCACCATTAATTAAGCATGTTAAGGACGCTAAAATATTAATAAATTTGCCCTTTTCTATAAGGACTAAATGAGATCAATGTTGTCAAATTCCTGCAACCAATTTTGAGTTATTCACCTAGCTTCAAATCCTACAGGATCGTTAGACTGCCTTTGTTGAATCCTAAATGTACATAAGGTAATGATTAAATCATTACTTTATCACGTCTTTAATGAGTCATGAAGCAGCTTAAAAGCTATATATTTAGGATATTTATTGTATTTAAAGAAATGTTAACTAAAATACTTTAGATCCCGTATTATTGGTAGCAAGTCTAGTAGTACCGATATCCATGTAGACGATCTTATGAAAAATAAATACAAGTAGGAATAAAATTTTAAGTTTAAATTGTAATATTTTTGTGTGTAATGTAAAACTTAAATGTCCTTAAACTTACTAACTATAATTTATTTCAATCAATAAGTACGTATTATAGGAAGATCCACTACCCGCTTCAGCCTATAGAGAAGAGTATTGCCAATCCTCACCATTTTATAAGCCTGAGATATTGATCCTCTCATGGTAGCTGCACCATGAGAACAGGAGGCCCCATTCCTCTATTCCACATCCTGAATGAATATCCTAAGAAATACAAAAAAATTTATGATTTAAGTCCAACAGTGTTTTCCCCAGCTTTTCGTCGCAGAGAACAATCATATTTAACAAAGGTTTGTCTATTGTCCGTTCGCAGTCACTTTTGACTTGTTTATACAATAGCAATATCTGATTTCAAACTTTTTGTGGAGGGTCTACTTAGATTTATTAAATAAAATTTGTTCGTGATTATCCGTTTATTACTCATCCAACACAACCTGTTCATGTATTTGGATTAAATCAAAGTGACCAGGATTCAAAAATTTATTTATAACCATATCGCACACGATTAAAATGCCATGTTGTTTGTTGGATGATCGTTTGACGCATTGATATATTTTGTAGTTATTTGAGCAATATTGGAATGATTTCCATTGAAACATTTCTTGGTAATTTTTGTTTTGCTGTCTTGCATTCAAGATTTGAATTTTAAGTAATACAAATGATAACAATGTTGTCTAGCAGTTTAAGGACATAGACTTAAGTGGCAAAGCGAATTGTGGGACTGTGTGTTTTCGACATGTTTTTTCCCTGATCAACGTAGATTTTTCTATCTACGTTGATCTACTAAATATTGGGAAAAAATTAAAATTTATTGATGATGCACTAACAATTACTTGTTTCACATTAGTAGAGAAAAAATTGGCATACTTTTGATACACAGGTGTCTGTAAAATAAAGACAGGCTTGCAAAATTTTGACTCGATCGGACAGCTGTCAATCAACAATGACTAGCGTGCTGGAGTGACGATGGCTCGAGTTATCATCATCGATATCTCACTTTTATCACCGATTGAAGGCTGCCACCCATACATAATCGAACTGAAATGTTATTGAATCAAATCTGAATTTATAATCAATCCTGACATGTTTCATCACCGCCACTTAGTTTGAATAACTGTCAGCTTAGAAAACATCACCAATCCAATATTCTTGACAATTCGGTGTTTTATTGACAAACTGTCAATAGCCATGGTATTATCATTTAGACGACGTCCTACTCCTGGCGTCAAAGGCGGCGAAACCAGTTCCTAAGTCGGGCTGTTTTCTTTCCAACAAACGTAAATCCAACAATATTTGCATATTTTGGTTCTTCGTCATCCGAAGGAGCCATTTTGTAATATTGATGAAGCGGTGAAACTGGAGAATCTCGGAGACCGCATTTTAGTATGTCTAGGCTTTGTATCATATCTTATCTAAAATAGAAAAATATGCTTAAATTTAACTCATTTGGGAAATGGTCTTATCTTTTTCAAGATCTTATTGCAAGTAGCCAATTCTTTTCGTTCCTATATATTCTAAAGTTACAATTAAACTCTTCATCTAAATCTACTTCTAGGTGGTATTAAAAGTGTCAATTAATTCCTTCTAGATGTAGTCTAGTCCATACATAGATCACATGACTGTTTTATTTCTCTATCCAGTCCCTACCCAACTTAACCTATTTCCAGTCCAGTGCCTATTTTTAAACTTAACCGATGACCAAACTACTTTTACAGAATCTACAATGGAAGGTTGTAGAATAGAACATTTTAAAACCATTTATTTTACTGGTGTATACACTATAACGGTACATAGAGGATTTAAATACTATATTGTATTAAATAACAGTAATGAATAATTTTAAAGGCGTGAGGCAAAACGTATTAGCCATTAACAGAGCATTCTGAAGTTGACGGATTTCACATAGGTACTTTAATTTATTTTTCGTTTAAGATTTGCAGCTAGGCCTCTGAAAATAATCCGAAATTGTCACTAAAGGTCCTATGATATAAATTAAACGGATATATTAAAAGTTATACTGCTCTATGTCGAAATTCGTGGGCAGTTACTTAATTACTACGATTTTAGTGGGACGCTATAGAATATATATGGACTATTACTATATTGAAAATAACCGACACCAAAAAGCTTAGCTAAAAATAACTCAAAGCCTAATTAGTTTTTATCATAATATTACTTACTAATTCCGTTTCAAGAATGTAATGTTAATAAACAATATAATCACATAAAAGAAAATCATTCCTATCCCAACTCCTATACTACTACAAATATTCTGAGAAATTCAGATTATACTTAACGGTTAGTTGTATGAGTGGCCTAAAAATTAATTCATTTGTATTTTACTTCCGAACTACATAAGTGGTCATACAGTTTTTAATTTACGCAAATTGACATTTGCATTAATACCATGTCACAATTAATTATATGTCACATTCTCTATTTTCCGTTATCTGTTTTCATGTCCACATAACCTCGTGATAAAATGACAATGTGCGGAATAGTATCCAATAGAAAATACTGTTTTTCATGCAATAAATTCACATGAAAGAATATCAGTTTGTATACAAATTTTAGTGTAAATATCTAGACCAAGTTCTTACGTATTGCCGAAGGAAATCAATTTTTAAATATACATATATTTATATATATTTTTTTTATATATATATTTATATATGTTTATATATATATATATATATATATATATATATATATATATATATATATTCCTATTTCAATTCCTATGATTAAACATTCCCCATTTCGTTAAGCAAAACTATGTTGAGTGATAGAGCCGAAAACGTCAAGATATCTCACTATAAAAAACTCATATGGGTTTATGAAATATGTTTTTCTAAAGATATCCCTGTGCTACATAAAACTATGCAGATTATATAACAGTTTTGTCATTTAAATATGTAACTTTTCTTGTTAAATAAATATTTTATTAAGGAGAAGACGCCATTGTAAGCCCTTGAAACGCGATAAGGCTCTATCTGAAAGTTGAGATCCTTCACAAAGCATTGTTGGCACGACACTACGTGTAGGGGTGGGGCGAGCCGCTCTCAAGGGGATATGGGAATTGGGTCTTACACTCGTTTATTTTAACTTATATTTGCTTTGTACTTGGCAGGATTGGTGGAAATACGCTTAGATAAAAAAGTATTACGAGGTCGTTTCTTACACGAAGTCCACGCCATAGTATAAATAATCCTTATCGGACGTTGATACAAGAAGTTCTTAAGAAATAAGTTTAGTGAAATTGAATCTGAAATTGTTACCCGCTGATATTTATGTTCAGTTTTATTGATTATATCAATAACTTTCGTTATTTCATTTCTTACATGCGTTTTATAATATGTTGTATGTTATACAGGTAAATTACTTTACGCGACATTTAATATTCTAGCATTTGCTTGATATCAGTTTCAAAACGTCAGTTGCACAGTCACGAAAATGTGTTGTCTTTAGAAATTTAACAACCAATTTTAGCACCTCGCCAGGATTTAAAGTGGAATAAAAAGTTGACTAGAGAAATGTTTAAATAACACAAACTGCATGCTTGCACTTTTACACTTGAAAATAACAAGTCAGATTAAGTAAGAGTAACTATGTCGCATGGTACCTTATGTGTGGTTTTTTCGGATCAATTTAGTCCAGAAAAGTGTCAAACACTCCGTTTTTCCTGATAATAAGTTCGTTGATAAGGTACTTTTTTAAGACTCTCACACCTAAAGCTTCTCACCGTTATAACACTTTAGCATAGACACCCTTCCCGCCAATATGAGAGATGTGTAGACAGCGATAAACACAATTTTTCCTCTAAAAAGATGCTTTCGCTATGAGACCCATCTCCTCTTTAGGCTGATAATATCATAGGGCAAAGGCTTGTGCAAGGTCTTATCAAATGGAATAAGGAAGAGAGCACATGTTTGACAATACTGAATGAGTGGAACGGCCATAGATAGGATTGAACCTGCAGTATCTCTAACTCAGATTCAAAGTCCAACAACGTCTAGATGCAGAGGACATCGGCTCTCCAATTGTAATTGCATTAGTTAATGCAATCGATTATGAGTAAAAAAGTTTTATGTCAAATTCACACCTCTTTAAGACAAGCACCCTGATTGTAAAAAAGTACAAAAACCTCCCCTCGTTAAATGAAGCCAATTTAGGCCATTTTTAATTGGGCCCAGATAAAAATAACAATATTTAAGTATACAATTTTGCAGCATATATATGTTGCGCTTCATAGAGTGACATGCTTTTATTCATGATGTAGCTATGGTAGGAAGGATTAATTCAATTTGAATGTTGAGTTAGCTCCAGTTGCTCCAGTTTACCTTCTTTTTTATTGCAGCGTCTGGTATCTGACGCTGTCTCAGTCACTCCTGGAGTCATACTCGTGTGAAGAGATCAAAGAAAGTCGGCGAAGAAGAAGCTCGAAACTAACCTTTACATCGTTTCGACATCAGAGATACCTATGAATAGGTGAAGTGGCAGTCTCATTGTCTCATCAGGTGCACAATTGTCAGATACCAGGCGCTGCAACAAAAAGGAAGGTGAATTGGAGCTTAAGTCGACATTCAAAATGTTTTTATTCTTACAAACTTAATATTGATCTGATGTTTTCTTAAATAATTATATTTAATAAAAAAATATATAGACTCTTTACGATATAAATTTATAAAATAAACTTTTTCAGTATTCAGGAAAGTTATCTTAAAGAAATATGAATTTAACATAAAAACGTATTTTCCAAACCCAAAATCGATTTTTACCGTTTAGATACACCAATAGGTAGTGTATCTTGAATTGTATAACAATCGAATTGTTGAAAATTCTATTATAAACAACTTTTAGGGCAATTCGTGCAAATCGTCAAATGTATTTTGTCAACAAAATCTCAATGCATCTTGTTGATAAACCCTAAATGCTCTTTGTTATTCTATATATTGTCACATACACATGATTACGTTTTTATAAGCGATGATATACGACTGGTTGGTACAATGTATTTCTAAGAACTAAAGAAATAACAAACAATTGTCTTGTTGGACATTTACGAGTTACTTGTGTGAAACAGAATTACTTGTCAGAGTCAGAAGTGTATTCACAGCAACGTCGCGTAGCCCGGTAGCTGAAGGAAACAAAAGAGGCTATAAAATAGCCATGAGTCAAAACAGCCATAAAGACTACAAGTAAATCCATAAACGACGATGAGGAACAAACAGGAGTCTATGAGCAATGGACAGCCCATCTAGAGATGACTGCGCACTTCTTGATGATGAATGGCGACGACAACGCGAGCATAAACAACATAGAGTAGTGAGTTACAAGAGCACTGTATAACTGCTTATTGAGCTCGTCTATAGCTTAATTAATATTTATTCAAGGTCAATCTCTGTGGCTGGCGCCTGTAGTCGACACCTAGCACTTTCTTTGTAAATAACGAATACGCACTGGATTATACAAGATAAACAGCTAGAGCAGATCTGTGTTAAGGTTAGAATGTTGATGAACAACTTGGCACTGTTTATCTCGTACATTCTATTTTGATAGAATTCTGAATTATTTTTTTATTACATATTTTTAATAAAAGTGTTTTGTTTAGTTTTATTTGTGAAAAGTTTCATTGTTGTCTACACTAGGGATATTCTGAAATAACCCTTGAGGAAACACTGCATGGCAGTACTACAGTGATATGAATAGATCGTTTTCATCTCATGAATAAATGCTATTACGATTTCTGGTATCTGTTAAGCCCCATATTATATTAAATCCTGAGTGACTCAAGACGGCCGTTCTGGCCACTATTTTGATATTAGCCACACAAGAAGAGAGCTAAACAGATGTTACATTTTAAGACGTTATTAATTGACACCCAAACTATTAGTTACGTACAAATTACCAAACTATCTTGTGATTCATTGCTTAAACCATGCACAGTTACAAAAAACCTAAAAAGCATTTGGGTGCAAATAAATTATTCTTCATAATTATAAGACCTAAAATAAAGGCTAACACGTGTTTGAAGAATAAAATTTTTCTTAGGCAATAAAATGCATGTTGATTCACTATAGCCGGCTTTTTAATAACATAGTCATTCTTACTGCCAGGCATCCCTGGAGAATTTCACGTTTCAGCTTTAAAATTGTATATAAAAGAACGAATTGTATTGTAGACACACCTCTGGCTGACAGTCAGGGTGCCCGCAGACACAGCCTGCAATCACCCACTCCGGCAGACCTGTGGTCCACACTACTGCTAACGGCATCTGTCGGCCAGACATTTGTATTGTATTATAGACAGAGGACACATCTGACTGACAGCCAGGTCGCACGCTGACGCAGCCTACAGCCACCAGCCACCCACACCGGCAGACCTGTGGTCCAAACTACTGCTAACGACATCTGTCGGCCAGACATTTGTATTGTATTATGGACACACCTCTGACTGACAGTCAGGGCGCCCGCTGACGCAGCCTACAGCCACCCACGCCGGCAGACGCGTGGTCCACACTACCGCTAACGACATCTGTCGGCCAGACGTTTGCATTAATAAAACGCAGCCGAATTAATCCGCGCGTCGGCCTCACTGAGCACTCGGCGCCTCCGGGCTCGATACGCCAATTTGGCTAAGAGGGGTCTTTAAATTTATCGCGAAACGAGGCCGTTGAACAATTATCGAGGTGGAACCGTCAATTATCGAGGCATGTGGAGAAAATGAAGTAATTTGTACACCGGCGCGCGGAGACCGTTCAAGTACGTGTGGTCTCGCGCTGGCACACACGCATAACATGGCCACGTGTACGAGTGTGGACAGCATCGACTCACACGTGTCTTAACCTCTCTCTTCCTATTAAATAACCTCCCAATAATCTCTCATACGTTATCAGGTGTGTATTTTCAAAATTCATTCTTTACCTCGTGGCAAAAAAGCAATTAGTTTTACTTGGTTGCAGAAATCCATTTTTTATTTTCTTGGAATTTAATATATCATGCAGTTTTATTATAATAAATTACTTTCTTTTGGGATTCATTAGAGTCTAGGCGAAAATATTGTATTCTCAGTGTTGAGTTAATATTAATCTGTAATTTTTCTTTGTATCTAGATTATCAATCTATATATTTACCAGAACACACGTCACACTACTGTGGTGACCAATAAATAGAGTGGTTGACATTCAAATTAATATTTTGGATACACTCCGCCCATGTTATAGTTACGATGTGAAATCAATATCTTCTAGTCTATTAGATCATCAAATATTTCACTAAAAAAACATGCACGCAATATCGTAAATGGTAAGAATCAACAAAAAGATTTGGAAGAGATTCTGAATCCTGTTCTTCTCAGGAATTCACCATCAGTCGAGTAACGATCCAATTGATGGAACATTTAAATGCATGTTGACTCTTGGTTCTCTTTTATAGTTTCGCCAAAAGTCAAATCCTGCCGCCGTTAAACTTTCCGATTGCCGTCTGGATTCTGCAGCGAGCTTAAATAATGACGTAAGCTTCGGTTTGCTAACTCCCTAGACGGGATTTCTCCCTCAAGCGCTTATACGTGTTTTACGGAATAAGTAAACTTTTAAGAAATGAGGATTGTAGAGGTATCACAATTGGAAGTTTAAGTTGCTGTACAACATACTTATCCTTATCCACTTAATTAGATTACTCTAAACCAGCGCATTTCCAAGTCCTTGCGGTATAGGAAGACTATGAGCCCTGAAATTCCAGGCCTATGAACCATCGCATTTTCAATTCTCTAGTTGTAATGAAATTATACTCGTATTAACCTTGAAACGTACCACTTAATTTGAATTCTCTATGCCAGCGCATTACATAGTCTCTAATTGTAGAGGAGCACTATTAATCTTGAAACCTTCCGTTTAACATAATTTCTCTAAACCAACGCATTTTCAAGTTTCCAGTTTTAACGGAATTATATTAACTATGGTACTTTCTACTTAATTTTATTTCTCTTAACCAGAGCAATTTTAAAGTTGTAGAGGTTTGTACTTTAATTTGTATTATCTTGAAACTGCCCACTTAACAAGATTTTTCTAAGCCAATTCGTTTCCAAGTCTCCATTTTTACAGAAAGCCTATGAACCTGAAACTGTCCGCTTAATTTCATTTCTCTAAACCAGTGCAATTCCAAGACTCTAAGTGTAAGGTAATCCTATTAACCCTAAAACTTCCTCGTAATTTGATTTCTCTAAACCAACGCATTTTCTAGTTTCTAGTTGTAGAGGAAACCTAGTAACCCAGAAACTTTCCACTTAATCTCATTTATCTACACCAGCGCATGTCCATTTCCAAGTCTCTATAAAGCATGTGACTCTAAAGTATGCTATCACGTCAATACAAGTAACATTTACGTTAATTTGTGCGGCTTGGTGAAAACTAGTTTCTCGTAAAGAAAGCCGTTTTTAGTAAAGCATTACGTTTGGATTGAATTATTAGAGAAATTAGCAGTAAATTATTTGAGCACCGCAGCAAATCATATCATGCCAGTAATGTATCACGCAAATTGCGCTACTTCAAGAAATTACGTTTGCTCTGATGTTACATTAACTTGATTTCGCTAATGTGTTTGAGTAATGACTAATAAGTTAATCAGGCCGACCTAGTCAAGAGCAAAACAGGCAATACGTGTGTGTTTTACTAAGTTACTAATGTCGTATGTCATCCTTACCGAGATAAAAATTTATACCTGTTGTGTGTTATTCCTAAGTTTTGTTCTATTACAGTAGGTACTCATTACAACAATTCTGTACCAGGCACGGAGTAAGGATACAGAACTAAAACGTTGTGTAATCGATTTCTTGTGGAGAAATTATTTCTTTTAATTTTAATTTTCTATCACTTAATATAAATGTTGGCTTTTAAGTCAGAATTTTTAAGAAATTTAAGCAATTTTTTAATCAGGCCCAAATTAAAAAAGAAACACAAATTCAAGTATTTTCAAGTGTGTACATGAGTTGTAGTTTCAGGTAATGACGTATTTTTATTCATTTATTACTTTTCAGGTATTTCGTATTTTTGAATTAAGTACAATTTTAAAAATTACGTGTTTTTAGTAGTTTACCTAAGGATATTTTATTTCTTGATTAATAAAAATATGCCGTGCATCCAGTACCTTTCATGTATATACTGTAAAAACTTTAAATCCTTATCTTTGATCTTCATTCTTTTAGCTTGATTATAAGATGTTCTTAAATTTTGAGTCAAATTTGTTTCACTCCTCTTGGAAAAATCAAATGTTTCGCATTTTTCTTCCCATCAATAAATAAATGGTACAATAAGCAGTTACAAATCTTCCATTTAAAAATAAAAAAATAACGGAAACTGTTGCAACACCTTAACATCCCCATCTTTGATACCAACAACTCTGGCTTTGACCACTACCTCCAGATTTCTTCGAAGCAGCCGCATAAAATTTAGCAAGTGGAATAATTTCCCAATGAAAGCTTCTGGAGCGGGGCAGGTCAGACTGGTCCTCGCGTCTAACCCACGTGCAGCAGTCGTGTAGACTAAACACTTCTTAGCATTGCCAATTATTTAACTTCCAAACATGTTATTAACCTTCTCTTCCGTTATTTTTTCCAAGATGTAATAACAGTTCTATAAATAAAACTAACTGCAACAATCTGCTATTGTACGTGACTACTATGTTACGATTATCAGTTACAAATTAAGAACATGTCACTCCTCTACCATCAAGTTACTATAGAACTGTTATGTGGCTAGCTGTAATTAGTAGGCCTAAGTGAAAACTCACTTTCAAGCAGCTGGGCATAATTAGTATATACTCATAGCTTACCACTAATGTCTCTACAACTTTAGATAATTAAATAATGGGATTTTTGTGGCTTTTCAACATTTTATGACTTTTTCATCCTGCTGGACTATTTTTCAACGAGTGAGCACCAACCAAATATCTTATTTTTTCTTAGTAATCAAACTCTAAAAGCTTGGATTTAAATACCAATGGAATCTTTGGTGTTAAACGTGATTTCGATGGTAGACTTTGTTAATCTTCATCACCAGATATTTGAGGGAAAGGAGTAAGAGTGAACCCACAATTTGTAGTACCCAGTGGGGAATTCCTCCAGGGGTCGCTAATGTCTCCGAGGTGTACCTGTTATTTATAGAGGGGCCTAGTATTAACAAACTGCCCGCAGTCCAGCAAGGACCGGCGTGGGGCGGCACTATCTTCTGTTAACTCTTTACTACTACTTCTTTATGGCCCATTAATTGATACGGCTGTAAAAAGCACGCGGTGACTTTTTGGTGAGCAGTGTCGGAGGGGGGAGGGGGGGCAGCACGCGTTAATTATGTGGATAGTCCGGCCGGTGGCTGGTGTGCTCTTTATAGACCTGTTATCATCGTAGGTGTGGAAAGTTGGGGAAACTGAGTACAAATCAACGCCCACTGACACTCTGGGCTATCTGCCCATTACTGTAAGAAACTGCAGGTGAAGTGTTATGGAAAACGGGAATAAAGTCGTAAAACAGAAATGAAGATAACATAGTAGTAGAATAAAACTTGAGGACAGTATTAGTCCCTTATTATATTACATCAATTTTTGGACAAGACATACCAGTCCTTAAAAATATCTTTTGTTAGCAATTTCATGGGTTGCACCTGTATGAGCGTTGGTTCGAGTGAATTATATTTCCAACGCTAATGCTGAGTTTGCCTTGTCCCCACAATAAAAATAAAATAAGTCAAAAAGTGTATATTTATGGTAATTTTAATTTACTTCATTCTTATTATTTTCTGTTCCGTAATTGATTTTTCCATTTTTCCCGATCAAGAAAATATATTATATATCACAGATCAGAGAAGCCTACATCAGTCGATAGAGAACTAAGATGGGTTTTATAACAGTCTTTATATCTGTAGTAAAAGTTAGATATTAACTTTATCATTTATATATAATATTTAATATTTGTTAAACCATATAGTTAAAAGTACACTAAAAAAATATACTATTTATGTGTTCGTTTCTTTATTAACTGAACAATATTTTTAATATTTTAGAATATTTAGAGCTGGAATTGTACATTAGTTCAAAAGCAACACAGCAATAACCAGCAGTATTTTCTAATTATGGTCTTGCTATTTAATTTTTATCATTGTTATGTTATATTATTCA